>NC_088648.1:34457230-34474730 GCF_964019385.1 Sycon ciliatum
GCGTCCCCGTCTACGCCCGTCTACGGTATGAAAAGTTGGATCGATCCAACTCTTCCCGTCGCTTCCCGATCTGTACGGTAGTACGGTTGCGTTCCCGTTCCTGGTGTTCACATTGGACGCCGTCAGTCCGTCCCGTCGCTTCCCGTCGATCCTTACGTCGCGTCCCGTCGCGCCCCGTCGAATGTGAACTAGGCTTAAGTTACATTCGGCTGACACAGCAAACGTCTGAAACCAATTGTTTACTTTTCATTCGTTGTACTAAACAACAGTACGAACTTAGAAGTTGCGACCTCGGCGGTAATAGTCATGAAGTTGATTGTTTCAACTAGGAACACACGCTTCTTTCCGAACTGTCACTCAGGTGTCAAGATCGGCAAGAAGCGTGTGTTCCTATTTTGGAACAATCAACTTCATAAACAGCAGTGTTACTGAATAACGAATGGAGGCCTCTAGTCTGGCTGGTGAAATACGAAACCGTTTGTCCACAGCGTTCCAATCGAGTGGAAGCGACTCAGAAAGAAACGGAGTGTCTGAAAACTATGCACCAGTCGGAAACTACGCCGCACCGTCAAGCAGATGGCAGCTACGTCACGTGACTTCTCGACATCAAGTTCTACCCACTACCGGTGGACGGTCGCCAGTCGGTCAAGTGTTAAGTCAGATTGGCGGCAAAAGAATGAGCTCCAGTAGGGTATCAACCAACCTCCTTATTCATATCGCAAGGTGATGAATTTCTGACTAACGCTCCTTCCCACGGATGAGGGCCCGCCGTGCAAGTATTGTAGTAGTTTTTGAAAATCTAGTCTGGAAGTAGTTCACGGTTTTCACCAGACTAGTGAATGTACATGATTGTACACTCACGTACATTCACTACTAGTACAGTATATAAGCCAATACTAGTATTACTATATTTAGACAAACCAGCTTACCAGCTTACCTTGTTATAGTTCACGTTACTTACATCTTCAGAGATTGCAGGCTGTCTCGGGAAACTGAACAATGGCCGTGCCGCAGGAGACGACAGTATCCCCACAGAACTGATGAAGTATGCAAGTCATGCTTTGGCTCCTGTGTTGACCAGCATTTTCAACGGCATGTTTGAGCAACACGAGGTGGTTGATATAGGCAGTGGCAGTCTGATCCCACTTCAGAAACCCAACAAGCCGCTGGGACCACCATCAAATTTACGTCCGATAGTTCTTCTCCACACGCTGCGGAAGACCCTGTCACTCCTCACTTTAGCTCGAGTCAGACCCAAGGTTGACCAGTACCCAGCCCAGACGCACAGCGGCTTCCGCCCTGGCCGATCCACAGCGGATGTGGTATGGGCGCATCGATGGCTTGTGGCAAAGACCCAGCGCTACCACAGCACCGTTCACCTGCTGGGCATTGATCTGTCGAAGGCTTTTGACACGATCAAGCGAGACACCTTGCTGATTGTTCTTGAGGCGTTTCTGAGTGACGATGACGTTCGCTTGATCAGGGTCTTGATCTCTAACACCAGACTTCGTGTTTGGCTTGGAAGGTGCCAGTCGGAATCCTTTGCTACAACGAAGGGGACGCCACGGGGAAATTGCCTTACCCCCCTTCTCTTCACGATTTACCTGGAGGCTGCGCTCCGACAACTAAGGCAAGAGGTGCCAGCAAGACCTCTCAGCGACAACGGTCTGCCGCTCAAACTTGTATATGCGGATGATGCAGACTTTGTCAGCACCTCAAAGTCCTGGCTGGCGGACGTGGAGGCGACTGCCAGCACGGTGCTACCACAGTGGTTCCTGATCATGAACCGGGACAGAACATCTTCAGAAGTGCGGACAGGATCGAAGAAGAGTGGAGGACAACGCGCAAGATGGGTTCGCTGCTGGGCGACGAAGAGGATATTATGCGACGAAAACAGCTGGCGACTGCAGCATTTCAGTCCCTATGGAGCCTCTGGAAGAGGCATCAGCACATCAGCGAGAAGTTACGTCTGCGGCTGTACAACACTTTTAGTATTCCAGTACTGACGTACAACTCGGGTACGTGGGGGGGGGGGGGGGTCAGTGTGACCGTTCTGTCTCGCCTGGATTCCTTCCACCGCCGTCAGCTAAGGTCACTCATCAGTGTGAAATGGCCACAAATAATACCGAATGATGCTCTCTATGCCAGCGCGAAGGTGAACCCTTGAATGTCATGGTCAAGAGATCACGCTGGAGGCTGTTTGGCCACATCCTGCGGATGGCAGATGAAACCCCAGCTGTTATGGCTATGTTCGCGTACTTCGCCCATCAGCAACAGCAATGTTGGAGGGGTAGACCGCGGACGACCCTGCCGCAGGCATTGGTGGGAGATCTGCGCCGAGCCAAGGCCGGATTGCTCGAGAACCTAGACGCTCTGCAGAGCCTGCGAGCCATTGCCCATGACCGACCCGCATGGCGAGATCTATGTATAAAGATCTGTGCATCGTGATATTCCGACAGATCCTGAAACAGTCAAACTCAGGAAATAGCACTATTATTATCACTCAGGCTGCAATATTCAATGACATATTATAGACATATTCATAAATGACATATCTTCAATACCCATGAGCTACATTGTATATGATACGTCGTTCTAGCTCAATTTCTTCCCCTGTCATAGTCCTGTTTATCATGTTCAGCATAAGCGAAGTTGTGGATCATGCTTGCATGGTTGACTCCAACGCGTACATGCAAGTAATAATAAAATTAATAGTCATGTACATGTACAGACAGTGTATGCTGTGCGTGTACTACAGTACAGGACGAAGTGCCTATACCGTCCTGCGGCAATAAAGAACATTATTTTTTTAAAGGCACTGAGCATGTTGAGGCCGAAGATCTACAGACTGCTGTGGAGTACGTCTACCAGTGATATGACGGCTGGCTATCATGGCGTCATGAATGAACGGCAAGTGCAAGTGGTATTGCATAGACCAGTCTGTAGACTCCCCTCCTGCAAGGATCCTGGTGCTGGTCAGGGACTCAATGAACTGACTGTACATCTACCACCACCAGGTTTACCCAATCTTCGGACAGCATGCTGTTTCCGTTCGTTGTGGACTCATTAGCGCAGCACAGAAAAAATGAGGCCGAACCTGATAGCATTGAGAAATAATGTTTTCAAAGCCAGGTTTCACCAGGCCCGAACGTACCTTGCTAGAGTGCTCAAACTGACAAGTCAGTGAGCTCTGCATAACGCAAACAGCAAAGGCACTACCCCACACGAGTTATGTACACTTATGATTCTTTTTGATATTTCCTTCTCTCATAATAATATTCGTTCTCAGCAGGAACCGGAGTTTTTTTCTCTGGTGAGAAGACAGAATTGCCTGTGCTCTAAACGAATTCAAATAAAAGAAACAAACAAACAAACAAAAATTAATGTACTCTTGACTGTACGTGTAGTGTATTCAGTTGAAGATGCCAGCTCCGCATCTGTGAACACGCCTCTCACGGGCTGGCAATCACGAAAGATAACATCACAGCCCAACAAGATGACATCACAGCCCAACAAGATGACATCACAGCCCAACAACTAGCAACATTGATAACTAGTACTAGTACTACCGGTAGTATTGTATTGTATTTATTTAAAAGGATTCTCCAAAAGCAAATGGATGCTTATCACGGAAGTCTCCCACATAAATATCGCAAGAAAAATGGGGAAATGGGGGAGAGGAGAGTGGAAGATGAAGCATGGGAAGAAGGGAAACAAGTACCTAACTATCGAGGTATAAAAGCAGGAAAGAAATCGACGAGGGAAGAAATCACCTCTGCAGATAATAGCGGGACAATTAGATAAAAAAACCCCAGCAAGGATTAATTTCAAGGAAAAAAAATTCTCAAACGGAAAAGTTCGGAATTCCAGTCAGAGAATATCTATGCTGTGAGTAATGAGCCTTTAGAGCAATGCGAAAATTGACAGAGGACTGAACGCAGCAGATGTGTTCTGGAAGTTTGTTCCATTCCACAGATAAACTGAAGAGAGGAGAATTAAGGAAATGGGCGCCAGAACGAGGTAAAACTATAGAGGACGGGTGACGACAACTAAGGGATACATTGAATTTGAAACGAATTAGCAAAGACGGAAACTGGTAAAAGACATGATGAAAATACAGCAAGGACAGAATCTGCCGCGGACGACGCCACTTCAGGGATGACCAGTCACAAGTACGATTAAGAATCTGCTTCGGGGTTTCCCACTCAGGAGGGTGCCGGGTCTTACAAAGCAGATATGATTGATTGATTGATTTTATTTTACTTCGCAAGTTCAAACGGGTTCCTGGCCCAGGTATATGAAAGCGAAGGATAGAATTTGCCAAAATCCTAATGAGCAACAGCATAGGCAATATTATCATAGAAGTGGAGTACTATGCGAGCGAGAATACTGAGAAGGAAGGAACACGTCAAAACCTGACGAAACACAACCTATTTCAGGCATACATAAGGAAGGCAGGCTAGCTTAAAATCAATCTGGATACGGTGCGCACCTCTCTAGGCAAACTGTTCCACAGCAATGCTCCTGCGGTGGCGAATCTCGTTTGGCCACACCGACTGCGAGCTGGCTGGCTGAGCAGACCATTGGCATGCTGATGGCGCGTACTTCTCCCGCTGCATGCTGCTGGTTTGAGAAGCTGGGCTAGAGCAAGGCTAGTGGAGTCATTTAGACAACGCCAGATGAAGATCAGGAGCTTTTGCTTGAAAAGTTCAGTGACGCGGTAAATCGAGTTGGCAGCCAGGAGTGGCTGCATCGCGGAACATGGCGGGCTGCCATCAATGCATCGGATCGCCCGGTTTTGCATGGCTTGCAGACGCTGAAGTTGGGTCACGCGGAGGGCTGCAGAGAAGCTGCAGGTGTAGTATCCCTGCCCGACCAATACGGAAGCAGTACGGAACTAATACGGAGCTTGCCTGATGTATATTTAGTGTATCTCCGTATGTAAGCGTACGGCAGCTGCTGCATAAAAGCGGCTGCGCATTTCTGTTTTGATGAAGATTAGATTAGATAGCAACGAAAGCTAACTCGAAGATGAGATTTTGATAATAACGAGCTATTCAACCTCCAGGTGTGCACCGGAGAGAAAGTCAGTTATTTTGCCGTTTCTTCTTTCACCAATAATTAAATCTCAGGTGTGTACCTGAAAGAAGTAGAATAAAAGTAATTCTTGTTGATTTCACCGCGCCTACCACTTGGCTACCGTTACATTGGTGGCAGCGGTGTAGTTTTAAATAAAACAAAGTGATTCGACCCCAGACCCCATGGCTCAACCCGCTACAGCTCCCTGCGACGAATCAAGATGAGAATCATGTTTCTTGCCGTCCTGGGCTTGGCCCTACTTATTAGCTTGCAGCACAGTCAGGGTGCTAGCGTGGATCACCCTTCTCTCCGCACGGCACTCACTGGAGACTCCGATGGCGATTCCAAGCGACCCGCTACCTACATGTATACTACCGGTGGTGATGGCGAAGCTGATGAGGACGACGACATGCAGGCTGCTGACCAAGACAAGGCGAGTATTCCCCAAGACAGGCAGCGTTTGATTTTCGCCCGCACGCAGTTGGCAGACGGCCGAACCCTGAGTGACTACAACGTTCAGCAGGAGTCCACTATTCACTTGGTACTTCGTGTCCGTAGTGGGATGCAGATTTTCGTCATCACTCTTCCTGGCTAGACCATCACTCTTTACGTCGCGCAAAGCGATGCTATCGACAATGTGAAGACCATGATTCAAGACGAGGAGGGAGGTCATTTGTCCGACCACGAGCTAGCCGCTCTGAGTGACCGGCTCAGCCAAGATGAAGATAAAACCTGGCTTGCCCTCCGCCATAGCTCCAGCCGCCGCCGTGGTTACTAACGCTGATTCCAGGTATGGCATTTTCTTTCCTGTCTTCCTTCAGTCTCCCTGTTCTCTTCAGTCTTCCTTTATGCGAGTGTGTGAATCCAGTTTAGTTTGGTAGGCGTCTGATCATGGTGAGCCACGGCTTACCCAGCTAACGTGGGACAATGTGTGTGACAACGCCCCTTATAGTTATAGTGTATTCAGTTCGGTTTTTGACCTGCGATGTTCCTGGCGGGTTGTGCCAGCGTTGTGCAGCAAGAGTGCTGTGGCTTCAGGTCCTATTTGGAGGACAGTTCTTTCCCCTTTTGACCCCGTGAGACCGTGTGAACCTGGTGTGCTTCTACTTTATGATTTGTTATTAGTTCATTTCTTCTGTCTACTCTAAACGTTATCATTTCCGATATAATTTGCCATCTTCCGGTTGACGCTGTGTTCGTAACTCCTCACTAATTTTTTGAAAATCACGAGGGCGTGATAATCTGTAGGAAGGGAGGGTGTAGTATCCCTGCCCGACCAATACGGAAGCAGTACGGAACTAATACGGAGCTTGCCTGATGTATATTTAGTGTATCTCCGTATGTAAGCGTACGGCAGCTGCTGCATAAAAGCGGCTGCGCATTTCTGTTTTGATGAAGATTAGATTAGATAGCAACGAAAGCTAACTCGAAGATGAGATTTTGATAATAACGAGCTATTCAACCTCCAGGTGTGCACCGGAGAGAAAGTCAGTTATTTTGCCGTTTCTTCTTTCACCAATAATTAAATCTCAGGTGTGTACCTGAAAGAAGTAGAATAAAAGTAATTCTTGTTGATTTCACCGCGCCTACCACTCGGCTACCCATTACACAGGCACCATATATCATATCCGGCATGACAATAGCCTTTACATATGAACGTGTATAAGTACAAAGTGTCGTTTGTAATTAACGTTCCCTATATTCGTTAGGGGGCAAGAAATACATGTACATTATTGCACATGTAACTAAAGTTTGAACCAAAGTAAATATTTTTTCCTGAACCGGCATTCGTGTACCTCGACCAAGAACAAAATTAGTACGTGACGAACATGCTGATGGAGCGAAGCACAATCATCACCATGTATCAGTACGGTGAACTCAAGTAGTTATACCCAACACGAATGAAAAATGAGAAATAGAATAACAAATTTGTAAAAAATTCAATATCGAACACGAATAAAATAATAAAAATATCAAAATCGTACACGGAACTAACCACGCAACCAATTCATAATGCAATACCTGCAACAACAAAAAATAAAAAAATAAAAATGTGGCAGTGATGGAACTCCGCTACCTGATCAAAATGTAGAGATCACTCAAGCACATGCTTAGAGTCTGTTTCAAAAAGAAATGCAATCAGGTTTGGGTCTTAAAAAGTATGAATATAAGGGAAATTTGGACAACAAAGTACATACATGTACATGTAGAATGGCTTGTTTGGACGCGGCAAATTGCTCTGTGAAGGTTTCGGAACAATTGGACAAGCCGTTAAGGAGTTACAATTTCGGCCAGGTTTCCGGCCTTTTCCAATGGTTTTGACTTTGCCCAGGAAACCGGTGTCGATTTTTTTATCAAGACCCACGATTTATCCTTTCATTTTTGGCCTTGTGGTTAGGAATGCTGTCTGCTGACCATGAAATTGTGAGTTCAAATCCCAACCTATCCTCAGATCAAACAAAATTGTTTTGGTGATCAAGCTGGTACAAGACAAAGAAGATGGCTACACCAAACGACTTGTTGTTGGAGCTCGCGCTTCCTGCCGAACTGACTGACACTTGACTGGCTCACGCCATGTGAACACACCCACAACAATGAAATGGTGTGAGTGAATATGGAAGTCATCGTGCTGTAGCTTTTTGAGATTTATTTTAGTATTTCAAGATCGCCAATTTATTTGAAGTTAGCAGTTACCGCCGTCTTCTATCAGCGTTCACAAGCGTCTGCTTTTCTCAAAATGTCGTCGAAGTCACACGGATAGCTTTGCCAAGTCATGGCCTTGGGAATGAGTCCGTGTCGATGTCGTTTTCGTCACACGGTGAGTAAATTGCATCGCAGCTCAAAGAACCTATTTTGGTCACAAAACGAATTGGGACCCATGCCGCTCGTCAACATTTACAACCCTTTCGTTTCGACATGTCCTCTCTGACTCCATTATCGATACGAAGAAGAACTCGTTTGTTGTAAACCAGACGTACATGACTGTATCAACGTGAGTGAGCTGTCATGTTTCCTGCTTTCGCGCAGAATATTTCTTCGAGTTCCCAGTGAGTTTTTCCAGGCAGCGCTCGAGTGCTCATACGGTAAGACGCCAAACTCCGCCTTTTTGAAACGGACTGTAGAAGCCGCTCTTCACAGTGGCCGACTCCCTCATCGCATTAACTGGGCGATGGTAGGCCGAACGTGACTTGCGAATGCACATTATCGCTGCCCTGAGCAAAGCGAAGGACAAGAGACACCGCACATAGGCCATTAGCCGGGCATACGGTCGATCGGCAGTTGCCAGCAATCCACACAATCGTAAATGAACCACGGTCGACATTGTTGATACGCTCGCCATACTCACTCTTCTCGCGGCGCTGATGTTGCTTCAGAAGATCACTTATGGGCTTGCTCTTGTACGATGCTACATCCGCGTGGAAGACCCGGACATCGAAGAATGCATTCTGAGCCTGGGCCTGGGTCCAGAATCCACGAGCTTGGACATCAGCGTGGTATTTGTTGATGCTGCTAAAATCACCTCGCCTGTGATCGGAGCAAGTACAGGCTCGACTACCACATATGAGCAGACCTCCGTCAGGAAATCCGCCACTATAATATATCTCTAACTTCATTGTGGCGAATTGTCGGGAAACCTCCGTGGGGAGAAATCATCGCATGCGTGGAGTCGAACGGCTTCCCACACACACACAGCTCGCCGGTGTGCCCAAGAGAGACCAACCATAGCGGGGAGCTGGAGCGTCGCGGAAGTCTCTCTTGGACATAATTATGGTGACCATGGTCTTCCAGAGGCAACAACCCCAAGCCAATTCGACACGCCTTTCGCGGATAAACTCTCCAGCCGACGAGCCAGGGCAGGGGGCGCACTGCTCTTGATCGAGACGAAATCATTCTGCTCCCTCTGACGACGGTCATGCGCCAGCAGTGTCTTCCCGCTTAGGGCTGCCTGGCGAACTTCTTCCGTGGAGTTATGGGTGTATTGAACATCATTCGGTCGTATAAATCTCCTCCACCTGAAACTAAAAACCGTTACAGCTCTCGACGCAGGAAGCTCCGCCGTTGATGTGTATCTATATTCATTACGTCATAGTTGTACTGCATGCACGCACACACACGGATTAGTTGAGTGTGCTTCTTTTTCCTGTTGTTCTTTCTCATGACATGTTTTTGTTTCCGTTCCCAAGTCTTCACGAATAAATAGTAACGTATCAGCCGTACCCATTTGCTGAAAACACGGCAGGACCACCCCCCCCCCCCCCCAGTGGACAGGGCAGGCGGAGAAGGTTTAATTCTTCTGGTAGGAAGGAATCACGGCCCGCTAGAGCAAGGAGACGCTCGTCTGTGATCACCTTGTCCAGGTCATTGTGCAGGGAAAGGTACTGTACGCAATAGGTAAGTGCACCCACCACGTAAATCATGAGATAATTGCAGCATAGGCAGCATATGGCTCCGTTTTGCAATCTCAGTAAACTTCTTCAGCTCTACCTGCTTCGCTGGAATCATCCGCATACCAGCTCTGCCGGATCGATGTGTGCTGCCTGGAGACGATTTATGATAGGTATTGTGGCAACTAAAAGGCCAAGCGATGGCGAGATCTATGCATGAAGATCTGTACATCGTGACATTACGACAGACCCTGAAACAGTCAAACTCAGGAAATAGCACTATTATTATAACTCGGGCGGCAATATTTAATGACATATAGACATATTCATAAATGACATATCTTCAATACCCATGAGCTACATTGTATATGATCATTATATCTGTATATCATCGTTCTAGCTCAATTTCTTTTCCCTGTCATAGTTCTGTTCATAGTATCATGATCAGCATAAGCGAAGTTGTGTATCATGCTTGCATGGTTGACTCCAACGCGTACATGCAAGTAATAATACATGTAATAATAAAAGGCCAAGGAGAGGGGGTCACCCTGCGTTGTAACAGTATAGACTTGATTGATTGGAGAATTCGTCGAATGATGTTCAAACCAGAGGTTATAAAGCAAAAGAAAGGTGAGAACCGCAGGAGTGAGAATAGTAGGAACAGAAGGTGTTACCATAAGACAAGCAAGAAGTGTCAAGGTAAAACTATTACACTCTCCCGGCCCCATAGGAAGCCCAAGGTTCTATTAGATAACACAATCCAGTTAGGAGATGCAATTGTGGAAAGGGGAATATTAAATAATCACTCATGCACATGCATAACCACATTGAAGTGTAATCCAACTCAACTTCATCACTCTCACAAGGAGATGACGCAAAACTATATCAGTCTATAACATAATTATTAACTATCTCAGTAAGAGATGCATATGGCTCAGCCCAGTTAGATCAAGGCTGCTGTCGTTGTGAGGCTAGATAGTTCTGCAGCGGTTTAATATTCCGACCAGACTCATCACATAGGTTGCCAGCGGGCTCCCACGTAGCTTCGCTGCTGGGGTAACCCTTCCAATGCACCAGGAAGTGTTGCTCACCACTGCGGTGTCGGTGATTCAGAACGGCTTCGACAACATAGCGTGTGTGTCCATCTAGATCTGTGAAGGGCGGAGGCGGGGGTTGGTGTCTTCCAGGAATCGTGTTCTCTTCGTAGCGTTTAAGAGCAGTGACATTAAACACGGGATGGCAGCGAAGTTCACGGGGTAGTTCCAAGCGAAAAGCATTCGCTCCAATCTTAGCCTGGATACGATACGGACCAAACCACTTGGGTTGCAACTTCCGAGAGGGCTGGCCACGAGCTTCCGGGGTCAGTAGAAAGTCTCTGTAGACAAGAACGCTATCACCAACCTTCAAATCACTGGGCGTTCTCGTCTGGTCTGCGTATAGAGCTTGCCTTGCCTGGGCGTCGAGCATAGCATCTCGAGCTATCCTTAGTGCGGCTTCCTGCTCATGAAGCCAATCGACCGAATCACTCCTTTCCCCTCCCGTAAGAATGAATTCGGGCGGGGACTTAGGGTCAAACCCATAGTTCAGATAGAACGGTGTATTAGCTACAGATGACTGTTGTGAACTATTTATTGCAAACTCGCAGAGTGGTAGAAGCGAATCCCAATTGTCCTGTCTCAAGTTCACAAATGCTCTTAGAACATCTCCCACTTGCCGGTTAACTCTCTCTGTCAAACCATCCGTTTGAGGGTGGTTAGCAGTGCTGAATGCCAATTTAGTTCCTAGCTGAGAGAATACTTCTTTGAAAAAAGCTGCAGTGAATCGTGGATCGCGATCGGAAACAATGGTTGAGCTCAGCCCGTGCAGACGAAACACGTTTTGAATGTACAGTTGAGCGCTGCCCTTAGCATCAATCTTCGAGTTTGTTGGAACAAGATGTACGCATTTCGTAATTCGGTCCACAAAGGTGTAAATTGCGTCGAAGCCACGAGAAGTAAGGGGCAATCCAACAATAAAATCCATTGAGATATCCTGCCAAGGACTATTAGGTATTGGAAGTGACTGGAGAAGCCCTGTTCGTGGCTGACCTCCCTTCGTTCGCTGGCAGAGATCACAGGTTTTGACAAATCTCTTGATATCGAGACCCATTCGGGGCCAGTAGAAAAAACGTGCTAGGCGGAAGTACGTTCGATCACGACCCGGGTGGCCAGCCGTTGCACACTCATGGTGTTCTTGAATGAGCTTTAACCGCACTGTGGTATGCACAACCGGTTATTGGGGGATGCCTTGAGGTACAAGCGATCAGTGGATTCGTCCCAATAATAGCGATCATGCAAATTATCTCGGAGAGAATGCTTCAATCTTTCTATGATGGGAGTTAGCTCTTTGTCTCTCTGGTAGGCATCTGATATTGTATTGGACACGTCATCATTCATTGCTAAAGCATACTCAATAGCATTCAAACGTGGTACTGCATTCTCCACGAGGTTACTCTCATGGAGATCTGGGCGACGCGAAAGGGGATCTGCAGGGTTCTCTCTGCCGGGTCTGTGACGGACTGTGTAGTTATAGTCAGCTAGGAATTCAACCCATCGCGCCTCTCTCTTTGCAATGCTTGGTTTTGTTTTCAGATAAACTACCGCCATGTTGTCTGTAATGACCTCAAAGTGTTGAAAGAGGTAGATGCGCCAGGTCTTTAGCGCAAACACTACGGCCAATGTTTCTCTTTCTGTAGCTGTATAATTCTGTTCCGCAGCAGACAATTTTCGGCTAGCATAAGCCACTGGATGCCAGGCATCTTCCTCTAGTTCTTGGAGAAGAACACATCCCAAGGCGAAATCGCTTGCATCTGTTACCACTCTGAATGGTCGGTTCACATCAGCCAGCCGCAATAGGGGCGCATTCAACAAGGCATGCTTTAGCGATTCAAAGGCATGTTGCCGAGAGCTGTTCCACTCGAATCGTGCATGTTTTCCCGTTATCTCCTCTAAGTTCTTAGAGAGCGATGAGTATTGATCTATGAATCGCCTAAAATAATTCGTAAATCCAAGAAATTGCCTCACCTCTGTGACGGAAGTCGGAGCGGGCCAGACCTTTACTGCGGCAATCTTGTCTGGGTCAGGGGCGATGTGCAGTCCATCGATGCAATGTCCCAGGAACCGCACACTCTCCACGCCAAATTCACATTTTGACCGTTTGCAAAATAACTGGTTGTCCCGGAGCACGCTCAATACCGACCGGACATGCTGCATATGCTCCGACCACGTTTTGCTGAAGATGAGTATGTCATCTAGGAACACGACTACGAACTCCCTCAGATATGGTTGAAGAATCGTATTCATCATGGATTGAAATGTTGCCGGTGCATTGGTGAGACCAAATCCCATGACCCTAAATTGGTAATGCCCAAAGGGAGTGTTAATCGCGGTTTTGGGCACGTCCTCAGCTTGAATGCGAATCTGATTATACCCTGATCGGAGGTCTAGTTTCGTGAAGTACCTAGCGCCCTGTACGGTATCGAATAAATCATCCACATTGGGCAAGCACGCCTTGTTCTTAACAGTTATCTTGTTTAGCTCCCTCCAATCGCAGACCATGCGTAACGAACCATCAGCTTTCTTGACAAAAAACACCGGTGCACCAAAGGGGGACTTACTTGGTTCTACGAAACCCTTTTTCAAGAGTTCTGTGAGCTGTTTCTTCAATTCCTCCATTTCTGGCCTGGGCAGGCGATAGGCAGGTCGCGATGGGGGTGATGAGCCTTCCTCCAGGCGGATTTCGTGGTCTACAGACCTCTCTGGTGGGAGTCTAGCTGGCAGATCATCCGGGAAAAGATCGTCATAGTCACGGAACATGGCCTTGAGATCTGGGTGCTCGTTCTGAGTGGATTTGTCGGGAGGTTCCTTGCCAATGCCGTCTTCTACGCTGACCCACGCCAGAACACCTTCGTCTCCACTCCTAAGGGCATGCCTAGCCTGACGACCAGATATGAACATCGCCTCCACAGGAGCGGTCGGTTCGCTTTGACTGGGCGACGCACAAGGCAAACCATTCGAGTTCAACCTGACTTCATTCGTCCGGAAGTTTATGTCTGGATTGTTACGCGTTAACCAAGGTTTCCCCAATATAGCGTCATAGCGATGAAGGGGGAACACCGTGAAGGTTTGGTTATCGCTGAAGTCGCCTACGATAACCTTCAATTCATGGGTCGTCTCCATGGGAAACGAGCTTGATGCTCCATCAGCCAGCGTGACATTCAGGTTTTCCGAGCCAATTTCGGTTGGCAGGTTAACTCTCCTGGCAAACTGTTCGGCAATGAAATCATGGGTCGAGCCCGAATCTATTAACATAAGCGCGCGACGACCGTTGATTTTGCCTTCTACACGCAGGAGCTCATGTTCCGTTTCCACATTGACGCTGGTAACCTGGGCCTCAATAGTTGGTGTAACATCTCGCTTGAAATTGGCTTCGGAGCATTCAGCATCATCGTCAACATCCTCCACAGCGAGGCTACTGAATCGGTTACGGGTAGAGACGGAGCACACACTACACGCAGGTGATGCCTTTTCTTGCTGCGTCAGTAATCGCATCGGCCTTACTGACGTCCACCGTTTGGGTGATCTCGATGCTGCGGGCAATTCTGGGCCATATGGCCTGGTCGACGACATGCGAAGCAGCCCCCCTGGGCTCGTAATGTCTCACGTTCCTCGGGGCTTAGTTTTGTTAGCTTTTTGCTACCTGATGGTGGTGCGAATCCCGGCGCGGTCGCCAGTGGTGGTCTGCGCTGAAATCGGCTGTCTGAGGCGACTGCTAGCGCTGACTGAACGGCGGCTGACAGTGTAGTGGGGTGTTCCTTCACTACCAAGGTCCGCATGTTACCGTGCAGGCCGTTGACAAATAGCAAGGCTCTGGAGAGTTCGTCAAGTTCCGGCACCTGTAAACTTAGCCGAGAAAACTCCGTTACGTACGATTCAATTGACCCACGCTGTTGGATAGAGAACATATCCAACCGCACTCTTTCCCCATCATAGTGCGGGCCATACACTCGCGCTAGGGCGCTTTTCAAAGAATGCCAATCCGAAAATTGCTCACCTGCCTCCAGGGAAGAAATTAGCCAAAGACGCGCATTCCCAGCGAGGTAGCTAGCCGCAAAGTTAACTTGGCTCTCCGGGTCACCTTGAGGTGAGCACTTCAAGGCTAACTCGACCGTAAATACCCATTCTTTGAACTCGGAAGGGTTGCCATGGAAAACATTCGGTTCTCTGGTAACGCGTTTGACGCTCGGGCTTGTCTGGGAGAGAGAACGCGATCGACACGGGGCTAGATCCGGAGGACTTGAGCTTGATGTAGCAGGTAATTGATGTCGTCCAACTGTAGCAGCCACGTTGTCCCGAGCGCGGCGGATCTCACGGAAAGCGGCGTATAGCAGAGCAGTAGCGGCCAGGAGCACAAGGCACGTCAAAGGGCAAACGATGATCTCAACCATCCTCAAGCTACCAGTGTAACAGTATAGACTTGATTGATTGGAGAATTCGTCGAATGATGTTCAAACCAGAGGTTATAAAGCAAAAGAAAGGTGAGAACCGCAGGAGTGAGAATAGTAGGAACAGAAGGTGTTACCATAAGACAAGCAAGAAGTGTCAAGGTAAAACTATTACAGCGTGGTTCCCTCACTCCACTTGACTTCCCCTCCACTTGACGAAGGCATTACCCGAAACACAATTTGCCTTCCGCAAGAAATGTTCAACGGAAGACGCCCTCTGTGTGCTGACTGATACTCTGCAGAAGGCGAGAGACAGTGGCATGACCACAGGGCTGTGCCTATTAGACATGTCAAAGGCTTTTCATAAAGTGCACCACGACAAGTTAATTCAAGACCTCCTTGCGGTTGGAATTTCTGGAAAAGCCCTTAGTTGGTTCGTCGAGTACTTGTGCGGCCGCAAACAGCAGGTCCTCATCTCGCCTTCAACCAGCCCTGCTCTGGCTTGCACCTGCGGAGTGCCCCAAGGCTCTGTTCTCGGCCCTGTCCTCTTCAGTATATACACACGAAATGTCCCTTTGGTTTCCTTGCCTGTGCCAAGTGTACAATTTGCAGATGACATAGCCTTGTCACCACAGCGGCAACTGCTCTGGCCGGTTGGCTGAAATCCCGAGGCCTCATGTTGAACGCCACCAAGAGCCAGGTTCTGACTATCTCTCCCCAGCAGCATGTACAGGAAGTAACCGTCAAAAGCGGCGACTGTCTCCTCCCCTCAGCGTCTTCTGCGCGCTACCTCGGCGTTCACCTTGACAATCGCCTAGATTGGGACACCCATGTAAACTATGTGGTCACCAAGGTTGCCAAGAAAATTGGCGCCTTGTGGCGGGCACGCCGAAGCCTATCAATACGCTTTTTCGTCAGGTGTATGTGAAGGCGGTCACCTGCTTTATGGCTCCTGCTGCTTTTCAGCCGCAATGCGAGAGGGTCAACTGAAACGACTGCAAACCGCGCAAAACAGAGCCATCCGCTGTATCGATGGCAACCTGCCCCGGACAGCCGGGCAGCCGCTGCTCACTGCTCACTCCCTGTACCGTGTCAGCAAGCTCTACAGGCAGAACATATTGATCACCATCTGGCGGTGCATCCACGCCCGCACCAGCCCTGTGCTCGCCCAGCTCTTGACCCCAGCACAAGGCACCCCTACACTCCATCAGCAGTCAAATGGCCTTCTAAGCCAGGCAAACCGTCGCCACCTTGGTCAGCGGAGATTTTCTGTTGCTGGTGCTCTGCTGTGGAACGCTCTCCCTGGTGAGGTCCGCACAATTACCCGGCTACCTGAGTTTAAGCATGCATGTGTACCATACGCCTGTAGGGAGTAGTTCGAGTTGCTGCTGATCGCTCTGCTCTCCCTCCCCGTGCAGTCAGCAATCCTCACGTAGTATCACAGATACATCGTATTCTCTCTCTCTCTCCCCCCGTTTACTCGCAGTTATAAGTATATCCTATTCTCTTACTATGTTCTTCCATAGCCACTTCTAGGCTAAGCCTTCGCCGTCATTTTATTGGGTCGTCATCCCGTTCGAATGTGCGAAGTGGAATAAAAACCAACCAACCAACCAACCACCTGCAACAAATAATATGTGCAGCCGTTTCATACGAGTTCATGATGACATTGGAGAGAGCAGGACATAGCCGCTGGACATTGTGTGGTGCCGCTTCTCTGTTCAAGCTGTTAAATGCATTGCGAGCATCAACAAAAAGCACTCCATCTGGCTCCTCGTCATTATAAATCTGGTGCACCACATGCACCGCCGCCTTTATCCCAGCTAGTTTCCCCGCACACTTCTGGATACATCTGCAGGCTTTCTCAATATCCGGGGCTGCGACACGAAGTGCCGCCTTAGCAACAGTGCGCCTCAGCACCTGGCCAACCCCGATTGGGCGGACCTCAAGCTTCTTGTCCAGTGCAATAAGCCGACCAGCAAGAAATGGAATGAGTCCCTCCGATGGTATGACACGGGTCCCAAGCAAGCGGGCGCAATCAGCCATTGCCTCGCACAGGCGTTTTGAGGCGCCTTTGAACGCCAAACACATGCGGCGCCAGGCAACAGCATCCAGACCGGAAGGGCCAGCGGAGCCCTCCGTGTGCTCGGCTTTGGGCTTGAGGGGATCCGGGGTCAACGGGTCAACTCGAATGCCATCCACCATCCTTGGGGGCTGTCCACTCATCAAGACTCCCGGGCTGGCAGCCAGCCTCTTTGGGTGCTTCTCCTGAAGAAGGTCCCTGACAGAGCTTCGGGTGCTGGCCTTTAGAGCGACCATGTCGTCTATTTTGAGCACTCCACTGTCATCATTCCCGCTATCCAATGAGCGCAGTGCATCGTGTACTCTTCCCTTCATCATGTGTTCAGCAAACATGCGGGCTCTGTCACTCTCTCCTTGCCTCCGGCCATCCGGCCTAGAGCGAAACAAGGTGTCCTGCAGGCAACTGCCCTCCGCCAGCAGTGCATGCTGGTGGAGTGATCTAACGAAAGACGTGGTGAACGAAAATTTTTAC
>NC_088648.1:34479730-34519230 GCF_964019385.1 Sycon ciliatum
TAGTCAGTGTTTCATGCTTCCGTAATCGTCAGGCAACATTCGAAAATATACAGAAGGTTTGCGAATATTCACTAACTGAGGGAATTGAAAAGAGGAAGAACGTTTCGGGAAATGTATAAATTCACACTTGCGGGAACCCCTTCACTACAGTACTACATTCCTACTACATTATTATTATTATTATTATTATCAAATTTTTGATAGGGCAATCCCCACAGGCCTAAGGCCTTCTTACAGGGTACCCTATTATAGCATAACAAATAATATATATTAGTGGTTGCAACGTCGGCGATGAATAGGTTTGAAATGGGTTTGATCCCCGAACTGGAGCTACAGCAACAATTATTATCGCAGTTTTGTGCACGTCTCAGCGTGACCCGTGTTGGTCTGTCTGTTTTCCTATCTCAGCCATCACGTGACCATGATCACGCAAGACGAGGGTTGTGAGGAGATTTACATCTTTACGGGTCACAGTGTCGTGCTTTGTGCCTTCACGTGTTTTCATCTTCTTCTTTTTCCCCGCTGGGATAAGCCTGTTGTTGTTGGTTGACCGCATGTAACAAGGTGGAGGACATCGTGTTCGGAAACAGTGACCTTACTACAACCATCCACAGTTGGTAGAGCCCGGGTCGGTTGCGACCATCTAAACCGCATGAGTGTTAGAGACCAGCTTCTGAATCAAAACATTCCCTGTATGGACGCTCACGCACGTCCTGACAGAACGCGATTGAAAATCAGAATGAAGCAAGAAAATGAACACGTTATTTCGGGATCCAAACACCTCTGGAAATGGTTCGGGAAGAAACGAAAGCACTTCGAAGTGAGCTTGGTTTGTGTTTGTGTGGAAGATGGATCGGTAGGTACTGAATGTGTAGTGACTCTGAGGGCTTTCAAGACGAACAATCAGGTATCATGAGCTTTTTGATATCAGCGAGTCTATTTTATCTGAATCAAAGGATCACCACCTTTCCCTTTACCTGTGAAACCTCGAACGGACTCAAGAACGACCTGAAAGGCTTCGAAAAATCAAACGTTTAATGCCGCAAGAAAGAAAAGCATGAAAGTGAAAGGCCCAAAGACGAACCTTCGAAGCTCATCGAATATTATGATTTCGTGCTTCAAAAACGTCTCCAGCTGAGCATCCCCACAAATTGCACAGTCCAGTTTTACTTCAAATTACTCAAAATAACTCACACTTCCAATACATTCGAAAATATTGCATTACTCACCAAAATACAACTAACTTTGTATTGCTCCAGAAGAACGTGATCATTAGAGACACCAGTTATTCTGAATCATTCTCGTCTGATTCAGAGATCACAGCTTCTTGTGGAGACGAGTTGTTCCTGTAGTGAGACGAAAATGCGACTAGATTAGTCGAGCGGATTGGCCGAACTTGTGTTGGGAATAACCCCGTTCTAAAGGGGAGCGGATTCAGTTACAGCCCAAGTGCCTCTGCTGTGATCGCTCTGGAAATCTCGATGTCGCGCCTGTGTGCTGTTCTCGAGTCACGATGTCGAGGGCAGTCATTTCCGCCACCACTCTCCAGGATGTTGTGGTAAGAACTGTGGAACACCTCCACACACACCTGCACTCCCAACCCTTTTCCTGAGTTTTCTCGCCAACAGTCCCAAAAATGCCGGTAACTATTCCTGGCGAATTTCCTTAGCCATCAGAGACGCATCTCTCTGGAGGCTTTCTAAAGAAGACCGGTAGTTTTCTTAGACGTCAGGACTGTGTGCTGGCTGCGTGATCATGTGGAGAGAGAGAGACTCCTTGGCTTGCATTGACATTATGAAAGCATGACGAATCTCCTTCTCAAAATGGAAGCGCGCACCATTGTGTTGGTACAAACCTACCTCTGAGACAGGTGCCACTCACCATCTCGTCGGTAGGCTCCCTGAAACCCTGTTGAATCGTGCTACAAATAGGGCGTACCTCGCAGCCTCCTGAAGTAAGTTGCGGTACCAACACAAAAACACAAAAACGCGCAAAGGTTCGCTTGTCTGAGGACTTAGAGGTAGTATACCCAAACACTTGGAAAAGAATGACTGGTTCCACGGTGATAGTCCTGCTCGGAATCAAGTATGATTGCCTGCTTCTCGTTCATCCTTGTTTCCCAACTCACCTGTGTTTATGGCATATCGATTTTGGCTCTCCCTTTTCTATTGTACTCGACTTGCTGAGACACTTTCCGTGTTCAACAAGGCTCTTCGTAAGTAACGCTCTTTTTATTCTTCTTTTTTTGTTTCTCCTTTTATTGATCTTCGAATCTTTGAGGCACACAAGTTGTGTGGAATGTTGCTTTGCGTCCTGGAATCGTGGTTTGACAGTATTTTCCAATGGTCTTGCCAATATCATTATTAGAACAAATAATTCAATATCGTCATCGACATGCATGAACCTACGCCAACGTCCTTCCCAGCTGTGCTCCTGTTACTGTAACAACATTTCGACAAGTACATCATTGCACTATGTACACTACGTCATTGCACTATGTACACTACGTCATTGCACTATGTACACTACGTCATTGCACTATGTACACTACGTCATTGTATAATTATGACAGTTCAACCGACCAGACACAAGAGCTTGAGGGATCTACAAGAAAGAATAAAGCACGAGACATTCAGACAACCAGCACATCACCCTGGCGAGAAACGAGTGTATTGTGCCTCCAGTGCTGTTATAGGCGAAATTCTCAAGCACAAGACATTTCGACAAGTACATCATTGCACTATGTACATGACGTCATTGTATAATTATGACAGTTGCACCGGCTAGACACTAGAGCTACACTAAGTGGTTCTAGGAGCGCTGAGTGACTATTATTATTATCACTTCAAAGTATTAATATGAAATGACCCAAAGGCAATGTGCCTATCGAGGGGTTCATTTGATTGTTTGTTTGTTTGTTTTTATTATTTCAGTTCGTTACCTCAACAGTACAAAGTACAAATATCAAGAGGGACGAACGAAAAGAGAAAATAAAACAGAGCAGAGAGGAAGATGCAACTGAAAGGAAAGGAAAACTGAGAGAAACGAAGAAGGAATGTGGACTGGGCGGATTCATGAACCATTAAAAAATTCCAAGCCTTATTTTATTGGTGAAATACATTTTCATAAAGGTGGGGATATAGGGATATAGTCAATTTGTGGTCATTTAGAGCGTGCAAAAGTTCTGTAGAAAATGATCTAATGTCCTCACTTCCTTTCAAGTGAGCAGGGAGGGCATTTCACATAAGGGATGCTCTGGAGGAAAAGGAATTGTACCCTACCATGGATTTATACAAGCAAATTGACATATTGTTTGTTGTAGTTCCACGAGTTGACCGCTTAGAGGGGGGCATATGAAAGAACAGCAGATCTAGATGTATGTACGAAGACAAGTAGGGATTGATGAGGAGAGAAATGGGGAAAATCAACTGCAAGGCGGCGGAATTCCGTTGACTGCTTAAGCATGGTCTCTATAGAAGTTGTTGTTATTGTTGGTTCCTTTATTTGCATTTGCTAAAACCAAACGGACAGAACTGTCCAGTGACAAGGGAGCGAATGATGAGCGTCATAATCACTATGCATCAAAACATGTCGGAGAAAAATGAGACAGACTAGAAGGAGTGTTTGCACAACATAAGTATAATTTGGTGAGTACGAGAACAAAGGTGCGGCAGAAGTCTAAGCAAGAACGCAATCAACGCCAGAGATGTATTTGCGCACCAAAAACACAGAGAGAGAGCGAGAGAGAGAGAGAGAGCGAGAGAGAGCGAGAGAGAGCGAGAGCGAGAGAGAGAGCGAGAGAGAGAGAGAGAGATAGAGAGAGAGAGAGAGAGAGAGAGAGAGAGAGAGAGAGAGAGAGAGAGAGAGAGAGAGAGAGAGAGAGAGAGAGAGAGAGAGAGAGAGAGAGAGAGAGAGAGAGAAAGAGAGAAAGAGAGAGAGAGAGAGAGAAAGAGAGAGAGAGAGAGAGAGGAGAGAGAGAGAGAGAGAGAGAGAGAGAGAGTTGAGAAGCACACGATTGTGGCACGAATCATGCCAGCGTGACGCACTACATGATGATGTATACAAGATACAGTCATGTACGTCAACCAAGGCAACACTCACACTAGTCATAGAGTGACACAGGACTAGTCAAGAGTACACGAAGCAGCATTGGCCGGTCCCCCCCCCCCCGCCGTCCCTACCCCGGCTGTATTGGCTGTACTGAGCTGGGTCGACCTTGATCTTCGCATTCGCTGCATGCACCAGCTCAGCAGGTCAGCACTGACTCAGCAGCTCGGCAGCTGGACTGCTAGCTGGAGAGCTAATCATGATTACTCTCACCACATGCACAGACTAGCGCCTTGCGACAAAAGCGGCGGGGTTCTGCCCAAATCTGTGATGTCATGTAGTAGGCGAATGTCCCAATACTGGCCAGATCACGTGTTGCTTGGCCGCGCCTGTCAGTAGAGTTGTAGTGTACACCTGACCTAGCGCATGTTCTACTCAGCGCTCTGGCTGCTTTGTTTTGTGGATTAGTTGTTGTTGTTGTTGGATGTGTAACTGGTGTTGTTGTTGGATGTGAAGCTGGTGTTGTTGTTGCAGCCATGGTTGTTGGCCTTTCTGTTGAATCCAGCTGAGAATGACAGACCACGGAGATCTACAGCAGATTACAACCGGACCTATGAATTCACGGTAAATATACAAAGGAAACAATCGGAAAGGACGACGACTGACATGAAGGCAACGGCATTCACGGTTGGCGTGGGTGGTGAAGGTGAGACGCAGGACGATGCAAGTGAGGAGGAGAGTCAAACCGCTGTGGATGACGGAGCAGGTTCTGATTCGGACAGTGAGGGAGAAGGTGAGCTGAGTGAGGGTGAGAGTGAGTGTGAGGGTGTGCGCGTGAGTCGAGATTGTGTGCGTCCGTCTCGTAATAACAAGTCTTCAGTATACAATCATTTGGTTTCTAGTACTGACTGTTGTCGTACTTATTCTGATTCCTGTTTTTCTCTTTTGTGCCGTGCTCGTCATGGTTATTTTTTGTAGTTACAAGTTTTGGAAGCTGTTTGTCAGCGCATTCATAAGCCGAATTTGTGTGTCCAGAAAGATAGTGTTATCACCCTAAAATTGTTCAAATAATGTTCTTTTGTGTAGTGTGGCAACGTTGCCACTTGTGCCTAAATGTGTTTTGTCACCTTCTTGTTTAATATTGTTATTATTATCATTCGTTCTCACTTTTTTTTATTTTTGTTGCTGATACACACTTGCACGCTTAGTTCTTTCTTGTATACCCTTGTTTTCTGCACACTTTTGTGAGAAATCGCACCTCGATATTCCAGTGCTGTCATTGTATCGTGTCACCCTACCTTGATTGCTATATTATTTCCTTTGTTCTCATTTTGTTCTTTAGTACAACGGTGATTCCTGAAGAGTGTTGTACGAAAACTTGTTCGAATCATCTTTTTTTCCATTGCCGTTTTCTTCTTACATGTATTTTTCCTTACCCTTTAGGTTGTCTCTTGCATCGTCTCCATCGCTTACATTGTTAATAAAGTAGTTCACATGTCGCTTCAGCTCGTCCTACTTATTGCCATATTAAATTTATTGTCTCCTCGTCGAATTTCTATCAATAAACTCAATTCAAAAGGAGAAAAACAATAACAAAACAAAAAACACTGCACTAATTAATAAGAACAACAATAACTTCATCAATAAAGGTGGCAGGTAGTCATTACTAGTAGTACTAGTCAATTAGTACTAGTACATAGTCAGGAGTACACTAGCAGCATCGCCCTTGCCCTCCCGCCCTCCCTGCCCTGGCTGTACTGATGTCACTGGGTCGATCTTGATCTCGGCAATCCCTGCACCAGCGCAGCAGCTCAGCAGCAGCTCAGCTGCTGGACTGCAAGGGGGTGATATTCATGACAAGTCTCGCCATAGACTAGCGCCTTGCGACAAAAGCGGCGGGGTTCTGCCCAAATCTGTGATGTCATGTAGTGGGCGAATGTCCCCAACACTGGCCAGATCACGTGTTGCTTAGCGCCTGTCAGTAGCGTAGTATATACACACCTAGCGCATGTTCCACTCCGCGCTCAGCCAAAGTCTGGCAAACAGCGCTTCTTCTCTCACCACCATCTGTTCGCTAAAGTGCCCACTAGATTCATAGCCGATAATATCCAGCTACAGAGTCAGTAGCTGGCTGTGTTAGCAACAATAGCTTGTAGCTGATATTTCTTCCACATTAAATGGTGCAATGTGTAGTTTTCCCACTACACTCCCCATATACATGTAGCTCAAGAGGATGTTGATGGTTTGTAGTATCATACTATTGCTACTAAGTATCAGCCGGAGCTGCGTGGGTGCTCAATGCCTATGTACAGTTCGTGACGTGACTGAATAGTGCAGGCGCACGGACTCTGCACGTGTACCCCTTTTTCATCCGCAGTTTACACGTGCGACGTACGCGTATACGGTGTTTGGAAGTGCTGGACGCACTTAGGCTACTTGTCGGCAATAAGCGAGTTCTAATCTATGGTACTTGAACCCAGGCAGAAAGACCGTGAGACCGTGCATCTACAACAACATGTCCAACTCCAGACGCCCAGAGCACAAACCAATCAAATAGAACGCTTTAAAACTCGCCGATTTATGCATTTGCAGTACAGTTCTTCCCTGTTTTGCGATTAAATTTATAATTGTTCTGCAGCTGCTCTATGCTCTGGTGTTGCATATTACACTGTAACAGTGTAGACCATTTCTGTTGATAACAGTTAAACTAGCAGAATTGCTACTTGTAGGGATTTGGCCTGGCGCCTAGAATCGTGACAGATCACCAGCAGTCAGCAGTTTATCTTGAGTCAGACAGCGATCTCGTCATCAAGTTGAGCCCAGGATGGCTGAGAAGAGCCTTGCCGAACTGGCAGAGTTGCAGGCCATGGCAAAGGCTTTCCTCGAAGCCGCGGCAAGGGCTTTCCGCGAAGCCGAGTCAAGGGCTTTCCTTAAAGCCGAGGCAAGAGCTTTCCTCGAAGCCGATGCAAGGGTTCTGGAGCGTAATCCACTGCCTGATATCTATGCTGCACCGGTAACTGACGATTTCCTTCACTGGACGGCAAGCATATCTGGACCAGCAGGAACTCCGTATGAAGGTGGGCTTTTTCATCTAACCGTGATGTTTCCAAACGACTTTCCGTTGAACGATCCCAAAATAGTCTTCAAAACGAAAACCCTGCACCCGATAGTGAATACAGATGGTCGTGCATGTACCTACTGTATACTGAATGGGTTACCGTTCGACAAAGGATTCTGGTTCGTTTATGGAGTAAGGCGTATCCTCAAATCCATCTTTAAAATGTTGAGTGATCCGTTTTCGTGCGCCGCGCACCCGGATGATGAAGATGCAGCGATGTTCACAACAAGTCCCGACTTGTATGAAAGGAAAGCCAAAGAATGGACACAGAGGTACGCCATGATAGAACGCTGGCAGCGAGCTGGAGGCTGATAACACTCTGATAGTGTGTGGGTGCGTGTGTCTTCAAGCAGCCGTGTGGTGTGATGTGCGCAACATCTCTATTCTTTGTCATATTCCAACCGCATATAAAACCTCATTTCCAGGTATTTCCGTATGTTATGTGTTTGCTTACCTGTGCGTTTGGTTCTAGCATGCATGTTGATCGGCTGACAGTGTGTTACAAGGCGGGGGACGCACTGTATTGAAAACGGTGCTCCTGACAGATGATCGCAAGACCTAGGCCTAGGGCTGGCTCAGTCAACCGATGCAGCTTGTAGTCAAGAAAATAGGAGCACTGGTTCACAGTGCGTCCTCCGCTTTGTAATTGTAACGAGCAAGAAAGCAGATATTATACGCCTATGGGAGTATGGCGTCACTTCACTACTAGACAGTTGAGTACTCAGTCAATGAAGTTAAGCAGTCGTCGTCAAAAAAATTCGGCGAATGCTGTGCTAGCTACCAGTAGCTGTATGTGGCCGCACGCACTCCCACTTCTACTTCTACAAGTAATAATATTATTACAGTGTATTAGTTAGTTCTAGTGCTAGTACTCTACTACTAGTACTACTACTACACTAGTCTATAATTATTAGCCTAGTGTATGGTACATGGTCTGCTGCTGCAGGGTCTGCACTCTGCACATTCGGTGCTCTGCTAGACTCAGCAGGCAGAGTGCAGCGCGGTCTGTTTTCACCCCTGTGCTCATGCATGGCGCTGCTACTGTGGACACCAGGGAGTAGTAAATTACAGGGAGGTGTCACGAGCTTGTACGGCTAGTTTGACGATTGCCTCAGCACCGTTTTCACCCGGCGGGTGAGATTGGGGTACTAAGAGTAAGAGCAAATTATCGTGTCCGTTCCCAAAGGGAACTCACGACGGCCCCTAACACCCGATAAACCCTAGCGGCAGATGCAGCGCCTAACGGTGGGGGTGAGTGGATAAGTCCCACAACCACTGGCACAAGTGCCGAAAACGACCCCATTAGCTGCATCCATGTACCTCTTGTGCCTGGCCACAAGTTCCCAGTTGACTGTGGGTAGCAGCACGGCTGGAAAAACCGCTCCCAGGCAGGACTTGAACCAGGTACCTCTCGTATCTCAATCATGGTCTTTGACCAACCCACTGTGCTATGGGTCCCGAAGTGTGTAGACACGCGCGCGGATCAGGATTCTCTCGATCAGGGAGTAGAAAAATTCCTACCGCCAAAGAGACTCCTACTGCAGCCCGTAGAAACTCCACGCTGAGAATTTCCAACAATTATAATCAATTGTCTGCCTTCACAAAGTTTGGTAGTCGACCAAACTACCACTATGTCAGGATAGAAGTCCAGCAAGAGTGGTATCACTTTGGGAGATATCCCTGCGTGCCGTGGATTTTTCCTGTGTCGATACAAGCTGTTTACGACGACGTAGCCCGCATTTCAATCCTTGACAAACTTAGGAACATTTCCTTCCTAAAAGTGAACTCCCGAATCTCTAACATACCATAATATGAAATGCTCATCATCGCAAAGAAGGTAGAGAAGTACTGGTTGATCACAACTGAGAAGAAATTAGTGCCGATCGTGTGGTGTCCTAGAGATTTTTCGACTTGGAAATCGGTGCACTCGCTTTTCATCTCCAATCGTACACGTATTGTTCTCAAGGAAATCACCTTCGTTCTATTGCTCCATGCCGTCGATTGGGACGAATTTTGGAAGGGTGGTACCTTTCCATATGACGATGGCACAGATGCATCACAAGAGCAAAACAAATGCTGTTCCATGAGATGGATAGACCTATTCACGGAATTAGTTTTTCGACAAATACTCAAGATTGATTCAGCAGATCATCTTTTTTTGCGAAATAAAAAAACTAGCACAAGGCACCCATCGAAAATCACGATTAGTGGCGTGTCCCCTCCCTGTATTTTACTACTCCCTGGTGGACACCCTTCAGACTACTGACGCATGCATGCGACAGGCACCATGACACTGTACATCACAGATCTGGTACATGTATCCATGCCATGGCATTGGCCGGATTGTTTTAGCGCCGACTGCACTTAAAAGTTTGCCCTTATTTGAAAACAAATTTGGTGATGCACGGGATGAAGAATTCGAAGAGCGCAAGCAAATAAAGCAATGGTGAAAAATCCAGTCAAGTAAATAGAAAAAATCAAATAAATAGGAAAATCCAATCAGAAAATAGAAAAAAAGAATCAAGTCAACTAGGAAATACCAAAACAAAGAGCCAACCCACATCTGCAAACACCATCCAGGCAGCACCGTTAAAGGGAAACTGAACGCCAAAAATAAGTATGGCTTATCCGAAGGGGAATTGGGCACTGATTCCGATAAGCTATGTCTCGAGCCGATCAGAGAAGAGGAACCGTGTCAAATTTCATAAATAACACCTTCCATATTTGGGCTTGATGACGTGCGTACTGCTTAGCTGTCACCATGCTGTGCATGCTCAGCAGTGTAATTGATTGGAAGAAAACAATAATTATTACTTTGGTGTTTTGCAGCTCTATTTCGTTAACTGACGGTAACCAAATCTAACAACGGAATAAATTTGCCAAGGTTTTCATTGTGTGCCTTTGTGCAAATCTAGATGTAGGAATCTGTTGAGCAGGAGAGTGACACATGTCTACCCGAAGGCTGTCCAGGCTGCAGTGGTGATCAAGAAGACACGATCATCACCCCAAGATCGATTGTAGCAAATTGGAAAACTCATGGTGAATTTGCTTCCACTCCAAGGCAATGTCGAGGTATGAAGGGTGCTTGTACTGCCTTCCAAAGTGAAGAGGAGATGAACATGGCTGTGCATAGCTGTTGTTCTACGCCAACTTACCTACTCTTGCTGATACCGTAGTGGCATATTGCAAATTTCGTGGACGAACAACTCTCTAGTCACTAGTGGCTAATGAGCAACACTAACAGGTGAGATTTTTCAATTTGACAAAAATTGTTTTTGTTTGAGAACTGACAGTGGCAGTCATTTGACTCAGTAGGTCTCTTTGCTGCTTATTTCCCTTCATTCGTAGGGTTGTGCTTGAATAGTACAAGTGTTTGAAGTAAAATAAAATAAATAGAACATGTGGAACATAAATCTAATCAAGCTTCAGTACATGTATTGCGAATTTCAACTTCAAAGCACATGAAATCACAATGATCACAAAGTGTATGGAATCAGGAGGACACCATGTGTTCAACGAACACATACACACATGGACACATACACACATGGACACATGTGAGTGCACCCCCACCCCATCCCACAGACACGTGCGTGCAGCGCGCACATCCATACACATGTGCATGTACCCCCCCCCTCCCCCGACACACACACACACACACTCCTACCCATACACATGTGCGTATGACCCACACCCTCACACACACACGTGTGCACAGACGAATACACAAACACACACGCACGAACACACACAAGATACGTGTAAGTGTACATGGTCTTCCTGGTGCAGATGCGGGGCCAGCACAATGGAAAATACCTCCATCAAGATGCTTGATCAAGTGTTGTGATAATGGCACTGTTTGTTTGTTTTTACAAAGAAGTGTGGGAAGGATTACAATGCGTTATAATTCATAATTGTTCTTTGCCTTGTACTGTGCAGACCAGAATGCTTCGCTATCAACTCCTGGCTTTCCATCGGCATGGTGTTCAGCTGCAGCGGCATCTGGTCCGGGGAATTGAAGTTGCTGGATGGCTGCACTGACACAGGATGGGTTTGCGTTGGCAATGCGATACGGCAGTCATTCCACATCATGAGCTACATTTTTATGTAATTTATATTGTCGTTCGTCCAGCAACGTCAAGGCTCTGCATGTAAACACAGGAGAACACCATAATAAAAAATACTACTCAGGGGATATTATAATTTTGGATTAGCAATTTCGTGACATTTATGGGTTTCTGTCTAAACCATGCCGTGATATTGATTTCTATCTGCTCACAAAGTACCTTGTATTGTAACAATGCTCTACTTAATCACTACCCTCCGCCAATTATTAGATTCACACAATATTCACAACGTATGCAACACAATGCTGTCTATTGACACTACTTCGAACTGAAATGCTCACTACTCTTCTCCCGTTTTCAGCTCCCTCTACCTTATGAATACTCTACATTACTGGTTTCGTTTCTACCCTTTCCATTGCTGCCAGCTCCCAGTCTTTTTCAATGCACAGCACCACCTTGAAAATTTTGTGATTTGATGTACACATACTTTGAAGTTGAAATTCGAACTACATGATCAGATTTTTGTTCCACATTTTCTATTTATTTTTACTTCAAGCACAACCCTACCGATGAAGGGAAAGAAGCAGCAGAGAGACACCTACTGAGTCTAATGACTACCACTGTCAGTTCTCAAACGAAAACAATTTTTGTCAAATTGAAAAATCTCACCTAGTAGTGTTGCTCAGTAGCCACTAGTGACTAGAGTTGTTCGTCCACGAAATTCGCAATATAGTACTTTGGTACCAGCAAGAGTAAGTTGGCGTAGAACAACAGCTATGCACAGACATCTAGCATCGTCTCCATCGCTTATATTGTTAATAAAGTAGTCCACATGTCGCTTCAGCTCGTCCTACTTATTGCCATATTAAATTATTGTCTCCTCGTCGAATTTCTATCAATAAACTCAATTCAAAAGGAGAAAAACAATAACAAAACAAAAAACACACTGTACTAATAAGAACAACAATAACTTCATCAAGAAAGGTGGCAGGTAGTCATTACTAGTAGTACTAGTCAATTAGTACTAGTACATAGTCCGGAGTACACTAGCAGCATCGCCCTTGCCCTCCCGCCCTCCCTGCCCTGGCTGTACTGACGTCACTGGGTCGATCTTGATCTTGGCAATCCCTGCACTAGCGCAGCAGCTCAGCAGCAGCAGCTCAGCTGCTGGACTGCAAGGGGGTGATATTCATGACAAGTCTCGCCACAGACTAGCGGCTGGCGACAAAAGCGGCGGGGTTCTGCCCAAATCTGTGATGTCATGTAGTGGGCGAATGTCCCCAACACTGGCCAGATCACGTGTTGCTTAGCGCCTGTCAGTAGCGTAGTATATACACACCTAGCGCATGTTCCACTCCGCGCTCAGCCAAATTCTGGCAAAGAGCGCTTCTTCTCTCACCACCATCTGTTCGCTAAAGTGCCCACTAGATTCATAGCCGGTAATATCCAGATACAGAGTCAGTAGCTGGCTGTTAGCAACAATAGCTTGTAGCTGGCTGGCATATCGACCTTGAAGTAATTAGTTGAGGTGGAGATTGACGTAGAAGATTGATAAGAAGCCTCCCTTATTTTCTTCCACATTAAATGGTGCAATGTGTAGTTTTCCCACTACACTCCCCATATACATGTAACTCAAGAGGGTGTTGATGGTTTGTAGTATCATACTATTGCTACTAAGTATCAGCCGGAGCTGCGTGGGTGCTCAAATGCCTATGTACAGTTCGTGACGTGACTGCATAGTGCAGGCGCACGGACTCTGCACGTGTACCCTCTTTTCATCAGCAGGTTACACGTGCGACGTACGCGTATACGGTGTTTGGAAGTGCTGGACGCACTTGCTACTTGTCGGCAATAAGCGAGTTCTAATCTATGGTACTTGAACCCAGGCAGAAAGACCGTGGGACCGTGCATCTACTACAACATGTTTTAGAATCCAACCCAGACGCCCAGAGCACAAACCAATCAAATAGAACGCTTTAAAACTCGCCGAGTTATGCATTTGCAGTACAGTTCTTCCCTGTTTTGCGATTAAATTTATAATTGTTCTGGAGCTGCTCTATGCTCTGGTGTTGCATTTTACACTGTAACAGTGTAGACCATTTCTGTTGATAACAGTTAAACTAGCAGAATTGCTACTTGTAGGGATTTGGTCTGGCGCCTAGAATCGTGACAGATCACCAGCAGTCAGCAGTTTATCTTGAGTCAGACAGCGATCTCGTCATCAAGTTGAGCCCAGGATGGCTGAGAAGAGCCTTGCCGAATTGGCAGAGGTGCAGGCCATGGCAAAGGCTTTCCTCGAAGCCGCGGCAAGAGCTTTCCGCGAAGCCGAGTTAAGGGCTTTCCATGAAGCCAAGGCAAGAGCTTTCCTCGAAGCCGAAGCAAGGATTCTGGAGCGTAATCCACTGCCTGATATTTATGCTGCACCGGTAACTGACGATTTCCTTCACTGGACGGCAAGCATATCTGGACCAGCAGGAACTCCGTATGAAGGTGGGCTTTTTCATCTAACCGTGATGTTTCCAAACGACTTTCCGTTGAACCTGCCCAAAATAGTCTTCAAAACGAAAACCCTGCACCCGATAGTGAATACAGATGGTCTGGCATGTACATACTGTATACTGAATGGGTTACCGTTCGAAGAAGGATTCTGCTTCGAATATGGAGCAAGGCGTATCCTCAAATCCATCTTTAAAATGTTGAGTGATCCCTTTTCGTGCGCCGCGCACCCGGATGATGAAGATGCAGCGATGTTCACAACAAGTCCCGACTTGTATGAAAGGAAAGCCAAAGAATGGACACAGAGGTATGCCATGATAGAACGCTGGCAGCGAGCTGGAGGCTGATAACACTCTGATAGTGTGTGGGTGCGTGTGTCTTCAAGCAGCCGTGTGGTGTGATGTGCGCAACATCTCTATTCTTTGTCATAATTCCAACCGCATATAAAACTTCATTTCCAGGTATTTCCGTATGTTATGTGTTTGAAACCCTGTGCGTTTGGTCCTAGCATTTTGATCGGCTGCAGATGTGTTACAATGCGGGGACGCACTGTGTTGAAGGCGGTGCTCCTGACAGATGATCGCAAGACCTAGGCCTAGGGCTGGCTCAGTCAACCGATGCAGCTTGTAGTCAGGAAAATAAATAGGAGCACTGGTTCACAGTGCGTCCACCGCTTTGTAATTGTAACGAGCAAGAAAGCAGATATTATACGCCTATGGGAGTATGGCGTCTCTTCACTACTAGACAGTTGAGTACTCAGTCAGTAGAGTTGAGCAGTCGTCGTCAAAAAAATTCGCCCAATGCTGTGCTAGCTACCAGTAGCTGTATGTGGCCGCATGCACTCCCACTTCTACTTCTACAAGTAATAATATTATTACAGTGCATTAGTTAGTTCTAGTGCTAGTACTCTACTACTACTACTACTAGTACTACGAGTACTACACTAGTCTATAATTATTAGCCTAGTGTATGGCACATGACATGGTCTGCTGCTGCAGGGTCTGCACTCTGCACATTCGGTGCTCTGCTAGACTCAGCAGGCAGAGTGCAGCGCGGTCTGTTTTCACCCCTGTGCTCATGCATGGTGCTGCTACTGTGGACACCAGGGAGTAGTAAAATACAGGGAGGTGTACGTGTCACGAGCTTGTACGGCCAGTTTGACGATTGCCTCAGCACCGTTTTCACCCAGCGGGTGAGATTGGGCTACTATGGGTACCGAAGTGTGTAGACACGTGCGCGGATCAGGATTCTCTCGATCAGGGAGTAGTAAAATACCTACCGCCAAAGAGACTCCTACTGCAGCCCGTAGAAACTCCACGCTGAGAATTTCCAACAATTATAATCAATTGTCTGCCTTCACAAAGTTTGGTAGTCGACCAAACTACCACTATGTCAGGATAGAAGTCCAGCAAGAGTGGTATCACTTTGGGAGATATCCCTGCGTGCCGTGGATTTTTCCTGTGTCGATACAAGCTGTTTACGACGACATAGCCCACATTTCAATCCTTGACAAACTTAGGAACATTTCATTCCGAAAAGTGAACTCCCGAATCTCTAGCATACCATAATATGAAATGCTCATCATCACAAAGAAGGTAGAGAAGTACTGGTTGATCACAACTGAGAAGAAATTAGTGCCGATCGTGTGGTGTCCTAGAGATTTTTCGACTTCGAAATCGGTGCACTCGCTTTTCATCTCCAATCGTACACGTATTGTTCTCAAGGAAATCACCTTCGTTCTATTGCTCCATGCCGTCGATCGGGACGAATTTTGGAAGGGTGGTACCTTTCCATATGACGATGACACAGATGCATCACAAGAGCAAAACAAATGCTGTTCCATGAGATAGATAGACCTTTTCACGGAATTAGTTCTTCGACCAATACGCAAGATTGATTCAGCAGATCATCTTTTTTTGCGAAAGAAAAAAAATAGCACGAGGCACCCATCGAAAATCACGATTAGTGGCGTGTCCCCTCCCTGTATTTTACTACTCCCTGGTGGACACCCTTCAAACTACTGACGCATGCATGCGACAGGCACCATGACACTGTACATCACAGATCTGGTACATGTATCCATGCCATGGCATTGGCCGGATTGTTTTAGCGCCGACTGTACTTAAAGGTTTGCCCTTATTTGAAAACAAATTTGGTGATGCACGGGATGAAGAATTCGACGAGCGCAAGCAAATAAAGCAATGGTGAAAAATCCAGTCAAGTAAATAGGAAAAATCAAATAAATAAGAAAATCCAATCAGAAAATAGAATAAAAGAATCAAGTCAACTAGGGAATACCAAAACAAAGAGCCAACCCACATCTGCAAACACCATCCAGGCAGCACCGTTAAAGGGAAACTGAACGCCAAAAATAAGTATGGCTTATCCGAAGGGGAATTGGGCACTGATTCCGATGAGCTATGTCTCGAGCCGATCAGAGAAGAGGAACCGTGTCAAATTTCATAAATAACACCTTCTATATTTGGAAATTGGGCTTGATGACGTGCGTACTGCTTAGCTGTCACCATGCTGTGCATGCTCAGCAGTGTAATTGATTGGAAGAAAACAAAAATTATTACTTTGGTGTTTTGCAGCTCTATTTCGTTACCTGACGGTAACCAAATCTAGATGTAGGAATCTGTTGAGCAGGAGAGTGACACATGTCTACCCGAAGGCTGTCCAGGCTGCAGTGGTGATGAAGAAGACACGATCATCACCCCAAGATCGATTGTAGCGAATTGGAAAACTCATGGTGAATTTGCTTCCACTCCAAGGCAATGTCGAGGTATGAAGGGTGCTTGTATTGCCTTCCAAAGTGAAGAGGAGATTAACATGGCTGTGCATAGCTGTTGTTCTACGCCAACTTACCTACTCTTGCTGATACCGTAGTGGCATATTGCAAATTTCGTGGACGAACAACTCTCTAGTCACTAGTGGCTAATGAGCAACACTAACAGGTGAGATTTTTCAATTTGACAAAAATTGTTTTTGTTTGAGAACTGACAGTGGCAGTCATTTGACTCAGTAGGTCTCTTTGCTGCTTCTTTCCCTTCATTCGTAGGGTTGTGCTTGAATAGTACAAGTGCTTGAAGTAAAATAAAATAAATAGAACATGTGGAACATAAATCTAATCAAGCATCAGTACATGTATTGCGAATTTCAACTTCAAAGCACATGAAATCACAATGATCACAAAGTTTATGGAATCAGGAGGACACCATGTGTTCAACGAACACATACACACATGCTGTATTGCGCACACACATGTACACATGTGAGTGCACCCCCACCCCATCCCACAGACACGTTCGTGCAGCGCGCACATCCATACACATGTGCATGTACCCCCCCCCCCCCCCCGACACACACACACACACACACGAGCGAAGGACTAAAGGGACCGTCACTTAATTTTTGCCGACCACCCGCCAAAAAAATCTTTTCGTTTGACGTGTCAGACACGTCCGCGTACGACTCGCGCGGGCCGCGCTACCTTTCACGTCAGGCGATCTGTTCACGCCACATGGCTGGATAGCGCGTACATGCAAACATGATTGAAGACTTGCAAAATCAATTTTTTTACAAGTCCAGGCGCTAGGCCTAGGCAGCACTAATGCCTACATTGTAATGCCCAGGCAGCTGACTTTATTTTCGGAGAAACACTACTCATTGTAGTAAAAAGTAACAATGAATAGTGATATCATCAGACTAGGAAGGAGCGCTACCCTAACGCAAGGGCAAACTGACTGCTTTATTTTAGCTCTACATTACCGCAGTCAGTCCAGCACAATACGCCAATCGTATTTCACTATAACTCGCGTGTCATAATTGGGGATATGGGCTGCTCCGCCCTATATCCCTGATATGCCAACTAGACAAAAAGTGTGTTCTGAGCCTGTATTGCGTATAATAGGCTCATCGTAAAACAAAATAAAAGTCTTAAAAATCAGGGTTCACGTAACACTCGGGTTCCAGCCAAGTTTTCCGCATCCGCAGGAACGCTACCCCCCCCCCCCCCCCCCCCCCCTCTTGAATCATAGCATAGTGGACTCTGCAATGAACAGATTATGAAACTCCCTGCAGATTTACTACGGTCATTTCTGGTGACTGGTCTTGGGGCACCGTGGAAGCTGTGACTGGTTGCCAAGTTTAGTTTTGTGACTGATCATGGGGCATTTGTGACTACTTCGAAGCACAGCTCTGATTGATCACAGAGTCTTACTGTTGTGAATATTTATATCGATTGAGAAGTCAAGCAGCCACGGGGCGCTGGCCTTGCAGCTGTGAGTATGCATACGGTACATATTCACATGACTCTATTGTATGCTGGACACTGCTGGTCCATCGTCGCAGTGTGTAAGTGAACTGCAGAACCTATTCTATGATGAAACACCTACCGTAGAGTCTTGAAAGACTGAATGTTTGAGCTAATAGTCTTTTACTTCACTCTCATGCTGCTCATATAATTATACCATACGCCAGAAGACCCTAAGTTAGTTCTAAGATTTTGTGGACCATGTGACCATGTGGTACTTTCACTCTACAGCCAAGTCAACCTATTCGTCAACACACAGGGTTTTCCTCAGACACAAGCGAATGGTTTACTCCACTCTGGAGAAGAACACAGTTTGCTCTCTCGAACACCAACCGCAGATAACTACGGAATGTACTTCAGAAGTAGGAAGTGCAACAACTGCTAGAATATCGAACTGTCGTCCACACAAAACAAATAAAGACAACTGAAAACCAAAACTCATGCGACTGCGAACATGCATGTAACAGCGACTGCAAGCCAGAACTACAGACTCCGCGCAGGGAGGTACAGGGGAAACAGAGCTAACGCTTCCGACTCCGAGAGCTTCGAATAGCAGCGGACAAAACAATCCATCAACCTTGCGTATCACCTTGCGCTACCGCAAACGAACACCTATGGATGCACAGTTCAGCACAGACTCAGTGCATGCACGGTGTAATAACTGGAGTACATGTAAACCGACAACGGTCACCTTGTACCCTATGCAGTAAGTTACATAGGCGGTGCCAACAAAAGAGCAGGGTTCGTGTATCGTGCACACTCCAATGGCACAGCAGAAAATGTTCTCACCAATAGCCACTGCTAGCTGTTTTGTCATCTTGCTGTGCCAAATGATGCTGTATAGACGCGCCAAGCAGAAATGGACTGCTTATGAGCGTGAACAGGCTGGATGGGGTGACTGATGGACTGTCGGAGTTGGCGAACCACAGAAGTCGTGTCGCATCTCTGTATGCTGGGTTGTCACTGATTTGTAAAATGGCCTTCTCAGTATCGCAGGTCATGACGATTGGTGGCAGGCAAAATCGTAGAACAATGATGAATTGCCTAATGGCTAGGTCGTTGTTAGTAAGATTGCCTGAATCCTGGATGTAAACACAGTCTAGGTCCCACAGATCTGGGATGGTGCAGGAGTCGGAAGTTGCATCAGTTAGAGAAACGATAGCTGGCATGGCTGCTCATCGGCGTAGCTGAGTGCTTGGAGTGACGTGTTCGGCCAGTCACCACAAAACCGACTGTGGTAGGCAGAAACTGTAGTCCTGGCGGAAGTCCTCTGGTGCTCCCCGTCAAGACTCCCAGAGGAAATCTGCACCGATCAAGACGACTGACTATCTTACGGTCAATGGCTATACTGGTTGATGCTGCACTAGCTGCTGTTGCGCTAGATGCTGGTACCTCGTCAGCCACAGGCTGGTCAGCTACTATGTTGGTACTGCTGTCAGATTTCTGTTGAGATTCAGGGCAGATCGTGACATGATGGTGACTCTGATTGGTGACCCATGCGAGAACACACATTACACTTGCGGGTGGCCTTGCACTGAGTTGACCGGTGCCCTGTGCGCAAACACACAAAGCAACGCTTCTGTTCAATCTGTTATTCTTTACGCTGTGCTACTGTTGTGTATTTCGCGCAGCTCTTGTCCAGGTGAGATCCGCCGCAGAATGCACACCCTCTCATACTGCTGGCATTCCAGTTAACATCAGACCGCTTCCTTCTGGTGAACTTGCATGCGCCTGTCACCAGTGCACCTGCAGAATAGTGAGTGACATCTTCTGCTGTAGTACCGCCTGTGTTTGTGCGGCGCAGAAAGGCGTCTTGCATGATAACATAACGCTTCAGTGCTGTTCTGAAGTCATTCAGTTTCCATTGGGTCCTTGCATCTGAAAAGCCTCGCGATTCGTCCAGTTGAATCAGCGTTCGGCATGATCCGTATCTTGGTCACAGCACCGTGTGACGATCTGGTGACATCAGACGGATATAATACACAAGAGACAATTGTGATATTTCTACATTGTGTTTACTTCAGATACATTATCTAAATAAAAGGGGGGTTGTCAACCGACAACCGCTCTATTTAGTTGCTTTTCACTCTTTAGATGAAAATTCTTTTATTAATTATGTCGAAAAATTATGCGATTGTCAGTTGACAACCACCCTTTAATTTACACTGCAGTTGCGTGATGTCCACCACTTTCTGTACATAATCTAAGAGTACTAAAACAGCCACTGACTTCCAACTACCAAGGGAAAGCAAGCCCAAGCGCAGGAGAACCGTGCGCGCGCGCGGGTACGTGACATATTATATCGTAGTAGAGCTGGCAGGCAAGGCATGATCAGGGGTTCAGGCCCTGCCTGTAAACGCTCTGATTGGCTCAAACCCTGGCAACAGTCACGTGACATGTCTGAAAGTACAAGTAGTTGCGATTTATGCTGAAATTCAAACTGACGGAACACGTGCAGCGCTACACCATGAACCGTGTGGAAACAAAAATAAGTAGAGGAGACACGGGATAACAGACATGAACTTAGGGTCAAACTGATAACTGTGAAACGTGAATGCATGCAGTATATGGAGACAAAACAAAGTCACAGAATTCAGTACGTAACAAGTACTACACACTAACCTCGTACATGAGAATGTCACGACACCATTTGAATTAGCTCTTACACCCCGCTTATGTTTCAGTCAGTAAGAGTACACATGCGTACTTACGTTGACTCTATTTTATCTGACTTGTCCAACACCATCGTTGTGAGCCTTCGGCACTTGGGAATACACAGGACAGATAAGATAGCAGCAAGAGCATCTTTCCGCTCTGTGAACACAGCTCAGACGCCATGCTTCATGATTGTGTGCCCATGGAATACAAGGACACAATAGACTTGGTGCAGCTAACGAAATGGATGAACGGTCGACGGCCTGAGTGTTCTCCTTCCTCGATCAACACTGACAGTCACCACATACCATGTTTGATGTTTCAAGCACCATCGGCGCAGGCCACGTTTTTCGGCACCGACGATTTGTTCGTCCACCAAAAGTCGAAACAAATGTTTCTCACTTGAACACTCCGTAGAGCTGCCGCTGTTGTGCCAAGGCCCATTGGCGCATGGTGTGTATACTCCAAATCTACATGTATGATGATGGGTCACTGCTGACGTTTCTGCTCTTGGACAGTGCAACGCCGCATGAAGATATGTTGTGCTGAGAACGCTAGTGTGCGTCCATGGAATACTAAAACACAATAGGCGCGGCGCAGCTAACGCCCACTTGGATGAATCGGAGTGGTGGCGAGTGCATTCTCCTTCCTCGGTGAACACTGCTGGTCACCCTGTTTGATGATCCACCAAACACCATCGGTGCAGGCCGCGTTTTTTCGGAACCAGCCATTTATTCGTCCACCAACAATAGAAATTAATGTTTCTCACTTGAACACTCTGTAGAGCTGTCGCTGTCGTGACAAGGCCGTGTATACTCCAAGTCTACATGTAGGATGAAGAGTAACAGTTACTGCTGATAATGAAGTTTGCGCTCGTGGACAATACAACGCTGTGTGAAGTAAATTGTGGCTCCACAATCGCTCTGAATGCTAATGTGTGTCCATGGAATACTAAAACACAATAGGCGCGGTGCAGCTAACGCCCAACGTGGATGAAACGGACAACAGCAGCGGCTAGAGCGTTCTCCTTCCTCGGTGAACACTGCTACAAGACATTATGCTTGATGATTCACCAAACACCATCGTTGGGGGCCAAGTTTTCCGGCGCCAGCGAGTTGCTCGTCCACCAACTAACTTTGATGAGCCTTTCTTCAACACTTCGTAGAGCAGCCGCGCAAGGCCTTTCCTTCGCGTTAGGGTAGCGATCCTTCCTAGATGATATCGCTATTCATTGTTACTTTTTACTACAATGAGTAGTGTTTCTCCGAAAATAAAGTCAGCTGCCATTAGGCATTAGTACTGCCTAGGCCTAGCGCCTGGACTTGGAAAAAAATTGATTTTGCAAGTCTTCAATCATGTTTCCATATGTACGCGCTATCCAGCCATGTGGCGTGAACAGATTGCCTGACGTGAAAGGTAGCGCGGGCGAGCGCGAGTCGTACGCGCTCGCGGACGTGTCTGACACGTGAAACGAAAAGATTTTTTTGGCGGGTAGTCGGCAAAAATTAAGTGACGGTCCCTTTTTAGTCCTTCGCCACACAAACTCCTACCCATACACATGTGCGTATGACCCACACCCACACACACACACGTGTGCACAGACGAATACACAAACACACACGCCCGGACACACACAAGATACGTGTAAGTGTACATGGTCTTCCTGGTGCAGATGCGGGGCCAGCACAATGGAAAGTACCTCCATCAAGATGCTTGATCAAGTGTTGTGATAATGGCACTGTTTGTTTGTTTTTACAAAGAAGTGTGGGAAGGATTACAATGCGTTATAATTCATAATTGTTCTTTGCCTTGTACTGTGCAGACCAGAATGCTTCGCTATCAACTCCTGGCTTTCCATCGGCATGGCGTTCAGCTGCAGCGGCATCTGGTCCGGGGAGTTGAAGTTGCTGGATGGCTGCACTGACACAGGATGGGTTTGCGTTGGCAATGCGATACGGCAGTCATTCCACATCATGAGCTACATGTTTATGTAATTTATATTGTCGTTCGTCCAGCAACGTCAAGGCTCTGCATGTGTTGTGAACCCTCTAAGATTCTCTAAATTGTCAGGATCGTACGACCACACGGCACGAGGACAACTCTTTTCCTTTAGACAGTATATTTCACTTCATCGAATAATTAACAATGAACACTAATAACACCAGCTATTTATAGCATGCAAAAACAGCGTACATGCAAAAACATACGCATATAACACTGGACATAACAGCGTATACAGCAAAAAACACACAGCGCATATAGCGTATGCCATGCAGCAACATCAGCGGTACGGCGGAGTCGAAAGACAACATTGCGACGAATACAATGCCATAAGCGCGAAGGCCTTTCCCAATTGAGAACTGGTGGTTTGCAACATTCTCCCCACCAAAGGGCTTCTCACCGCCGTACAACAATGCACACAAGTCAAAAACGATCCGGGGCTCTGACTATGCGCCCAGAACGTGTCATCTCCTGCTGCCGTGGTGATGGTAACGGTGCTGACGGTTCATACGCTGGCTGCTGAGGGACGATAGCAGGTTGAGCGGTATCTGCAGGCCCAGGAGCCACGTCCTGTGACGATACTTCTAACGGCACTAACCTTTGGATCGGCCTCAACAGGGTACTGGTACTCAACTTAACCTTGGCAACACGACGCTTACCATCTCGACCAGGGAATAACTCGATGATCCGTCCCAAACGCCAGAACTGTTTGCGCTTGGTATCATCGAGAACAAAGACCACATCACCCACAGCTAAAGGGCGCGACATGGTCTGTTGGTGTTTGTTCAGCTGACTGGTACTCCACCTCCCAACGATTTTGACATGCTCCAGTGTCCGACTGAGGTAACGCAATCTCGATGACATCTGCGCAGCGTCCAGGGTACCTGCTGGCTTCTCTGACGACATCCAGATGTCACCCATCATCATTGCAGGGGTTACTGGTGGCTCATCCAGGCTATCAGACACATAAGTTAGCGGACGACTATTCACCACTGCTTCAACCTCATACAAGAGGGTCTCAAGCTCCTGGACCTTCAGAAACGCTGTTCCCATTACCTTTTTCAAGGCACTCTTCACTGTACCAACCATTCTCTCATAGAATCCTCCATGCCATGGTGCAGCTGGAGGATTGAACATCCATGGCACACTCAGTTTGTCAGATGCCGCCTTGAACGTTGTAGCGTTGTCAGACCTGATCCGAGACGGCAAACTACGTCTCGCGACAAACTTCCGAAATGCTATCAAGAATGACTCAGTACTTAAACTATCGACCACCTCCAAGTGAACTGCTCTGGTGGTGGCACACACAAACAATGCTATCCATACCTTCGGAGATGACTCACCACGGCGCACGTACAACGGACCAGCATAGTTGATGCCGGTAGTTGCGAACGGCCTCTCGTGAACAACTCGGTCTTCCGGCAGCGGCGGGCAGACTTCTGAGGCAGCCTTAGCCTTGTAGCGGCAGCATGTAACACATCGCTGAGTAATGTTGCGTAGCGCCCGTCGACCACCGATAATCCAAAATTTCTGACGGATGAACGACAAGACTCCTTCTACACCTTGGTGCATCCTTTCAACATGCATTTTCTCCAACAGCAACTCGGTCAGATGATGTTTGCCTAACAGGACTGGGTGCTTGGCTCCATACGCCAACTCGCTGTGCTGAAGTCGTCCCCCAGCTCTGAGCACTCCATGCTCATCCAGAAACGGTGCAAGCTGATACACCTTCGACCCAGGCTTCACTGGTTGACCTTGCTTGATCAGCTCAAGATCCTCAGCGAAACATGCGGCTTGAACGATGCGGTACAATACGTTGTCTGCTGCAAAATAGAGTTCAGCACGAGGCTCAGTGTGCTTCCACTGCAACATCCGAGTCACCATGCCCTGTGCCCTCGACCATTTACTGAATCGGAGCCACCATTCCTTATCAGATTCTCGACTACAAGTGGTGGCTGACACTCGTACCTCTACACTGGACTCATCTGTAGCTGCGGTTGAGGATGCGGTGGGCCAGTCATTGGGCTCCGTGATCCAGGTTGGTCCGCCCCTCCAGAACGGACTACGGATCTGCTGTGCACTACTCCCACGCGACGGTAAATCTGCTGGGTTGTGAAGGCCCGGGCAATGGTTCCACACAATGCCAACCTTCTTCGATATCTCTTGGACTTGACTGACGCGGTTAGCCACAAATGTTTTCCATTTGTACGATGGATTACTGATCCAATGAACGGTAGTGAGACTGTCAGTCCAGCCATAGACTTGCGTGACGGTCACACGCAGCTCCTTCACCACAAACTCAGCGTAGCGAGCCGCTAGACATACTGCTTGTAACTCAAGGCGGGCTAACGTGGGCGGAGACACAGGTGCCACTTTGGCCTTGGCAAATACCAAGTGCGACTGTCCATTGACGACGGCATACAAACAACATCCAAACGCTTTCTCACTGGCATCGGCGAAGGCATGAAGCGCAATCGGCGTGTCAAGATTGCAGCAAATCCAACGTGGTATGTCAATGCTCACCACTTCGGCCAACTCTCCCCACCATTGCGCACATGCGGCTGCGATGCCATCAGGCAACATATCATCCCAGTCGCCTCCGACTTTCCAGGCTTGCTGTAGCAGTATCTTTCCCGGCACAACTGCCGGTGCTGCTAGACCTAGCGGATCAAACACTGATGCAACACACTTGAGGAGGGATCGCTGGGTCCAAACAGACGGCCTTTCGGACTCGCCTAGCGCTGCTATGCTGAGCAAGTCATCACTGGTTTTCCATTTCAGACCGAGGAATTTATCTCCGGCCTCTGGATCGCACGGGATTTCGTTGCCTCGCCACTTGCGTAACTCCATGCCAGCATCCGTAAGCACACGCACGCTGAACTCTTGCATCTCCTTGGCTTCCGAGGCATTTGAGACACTAGAGACCAAATCGCCAACGTAGAAACTCGTGAGCAAGAGATCAATACGATCTCGCTCTTTGGGTGCAGACAACGCCCGTAGCTCCTTCAAGTGATGCTGAATCACCGCAGTAAGCATGTACGGCGAGCAGTTTACGCCAAATGGCAGTTTCGTTAGCCTCCAGGTTAACAGTTCATCGCTGTCGCTTCGACCGGGCCACAAGAAATGCAGGTACGGACGGTCTTCGGGATTAACCGCGACCATGAAGAAAGCCTTGCGGATGTCCGCTTGCAGCGCGCTCTTATATTCACGGAACCGTAATAGCATACCTGCGAGACTCGGCAATAGCGACGGTCCAGGGTCAACCATGTCGTTCAACGACTTGCCATCTGGAGCCGTCGCCGAGGCATTGAACACCACTCTTAACTTCGTGGTTGCAGCGTGCTCGCGGAATACACCATGATGCGGTACATAGTACCCGGCATCGCTCTCACATGGCTCCAGCTCAATTGCTCCAAGCTCGCGGTACTCCCTGATCAGCACATCATCATAGAGCGCACGCTTCCCATTCCTCTTCAGCTTTTCAAGAAGCCGCGTTGCGATGACTCTAGCTTGAGCAAAGTTATCCGTTGGGCGACGCTCATTTCGCCACAAGAGACCCACTTGGTACCCGCTGCCCTGGCGACATAGCGGGAACGATGGCAGGTGCTGATGTTGTTCTGGAGGTTCATCCAACTGCCATAGTTGTTCAATGTGGGCTGTGACACATGACACGGTCACCGGCTGACTGTTTCGACTTGGTGCAGACGCTGGACCAGATAATACATTACCTATCTCTGTGTTCCACACCGTCTCACCATTAACTTCCTTCTTGCTGTGCAGTACCGCGTTGATATAGTCTGCACCAATCAGCATATGTATTTCGTCTGATGTCCCTTGTTGAGGCTTGTCACTCAGCTCGACTCCCCAACTGTGCCACTGCGCAATGGTCTGCGACTTGCGCACTTCAGGTCCAGCTCAAGCGTTGGTTTCACGAACGCGCGTACCCGAATGCTAGCAGAGCTACCCTGGATCGTGATGGCGTACTTATCCATGCGCTGTTGGGTTGGTTCCGCGCCGAACGGCTTCACCTCTACATTTTCAACCCCAACGTGTTCTGCATCGATTGCTGACACCAACGCTGCAGTCACGAATGACGCCTCAGCACCCGAGTCCAGGAACACGCGAACCTTCGCGTTTCGAGTTCTTCCCTCAACTCGTGCCACTCCGGTCATCAGCCGCACACTTGGCGAGTGTAGACAGCACGACCCAACATTCTTCTCCGTAACTATCTCAGTCGGTTTCTCCCGGCTGTAACCTGCTCTATCCAACACATCATGTATTAGCAGGTGGTGTTTCCTCTGGCATTTCGTGCATCTCGAGCCTGACCGACATTCTCTGGCCATATGGCCATACTTAAGGCAGTTCCAGCAGAGTCTCTCTCGCTGCAGAAAACCCTTTCTCCCTTCCTGTGGCAGAGAATTTAGCTGCTTCTCTGCATCTGCGACCGATATCGCCATGCACTGTGCCGACGCCGTGGGCCTTGGCACGGATCGTTCTACTGGCTTCCTGGCAGTATCACCCTGTCGTCCGTGCGCGACCTGGTAAGACGCGCTGTGCTCCTGTACCTGGCGCAGTGACATCCCGTAGCACTGCCGTTCGACCAGGTACGTCTTCATCTCAGGTCCGCATTGCTCCAAGATTACCTGCTTTGCCATTGCTTGCAGCACCGGTGACATTTTTCCTATATCGGCGCTATACTTGGTGTCCACCTCGCCATCTTCTGTCATAGCGAGTGTGGCCCACACCTCTACCTCTCGGCAAACACGGACAACGTATTGATGAAACGACTCATCTGACCGCTGCTTGCCTGTCAGCAATGTCTTCCACGCTTTATCCGGAGTCTTTCCGAGCGAGGCAAGCAACTCTCGTTTTGCTTCCTCGTAATTATTGCATCCAATACATATCCTCTCCGCTTTGCTACCCGCTAGCGCGATGCGCAGTCGCAGCAGCCATTCGCTTTCTTCGAACTCGTTCTTGGAACAGATGTCCTCGAACAGGTCAAGATAACGCTCCAATGGCTGCGTTCCATCATATGAGGGGATTTTCATCAACGGTTGACGCCCACCGCTGTGACTGGGAGATTCCTCTGTACCTCCCATCGCGGCTTTACCCTCACCCTCATGCGCATTGGCGATCCGCTCGTTAATCTCCTTTAGTGTTTTTGCAAACTCGGTGCGGAGCGCCTCCTCTCGCCGTCTGGCACTGCGCTCCTCACGCTCTGCGTACTGTTGGAGCCTCTGCTCCACATGTACCTTCAACAACTCGCCTTCTAATCCTAACCGCTCTCCATTGTCGATAAAGCTGGCTTCCAAATTGTTCCATAGTTCCTCTGCCATGCTCGCTCCTATCCTGGCGTGGTCGCCAAATATTGTGAACCCTCTAAGATTCTCTAAATTGTCAGGATCGTACGACCACACAGCACGAGGACAACTCTTTTCCTTTAGACAGTATATTTCACTTCATCGAATAATTAACAATGAACACTAATAACACCAGCTATTTATAGCATGCAAGAACAGCGTACATGCAAAAACATACGCATATAACACTGGACATAACAGCGTATACAGCAAAACACACACAGCGCATATAGCGTATGCCATGCAGCAACATCAGCGGTACGGCGGAGTCGAAAGACAACATTGCGACGAATACAATGCCATAAGCGCGAAGGCCTTTCCCAATTGAGAACTGGTGGTTTGCAACAGCATGTAAACACAGGAGAACACCATAATAAAAAATACTACTCAGGGGATAATATTATAATTTTGGATTAGCAATTTCGTGACATTTATGGGTTTCTGTCTAAACCATGCCGTGATATTGATTTCTATCTGCTCAAAAAGTACATTGTATTGTAACAATGCTCTACTTAATCACTACCCTCCGCCAATTATTAGATTCACACAATATTCACAACGTATGCAACACCATGCTGTCTATTGACACTACTTCGAACTGAAATGCTCACTACTCTTCTCCCGTTTTCAGCTCCCTCTACCTTATGAATACTCTACATTACCGGTTTCGTTTCTACCCTTTCCATTGCTGCCAGCTCCCAGTCTTTTTCAATGCACAGCACCACCTTGAAAATTTTATGATTTGATGTACACATACTTTGAAGTTGAAATTCGAACTACATGATCAGATTTTTGTTCCACATTTTCTATTTATTTTTACTTCAAGCACAACCCTACCGATGAAGGGAAAGAAGCAGCAGAGAGACACCTACTGAGTCTAATGACTACCACTGTCAGTTCTCAAACAAAACAATTTTTGTCAAATTGAAAAATCTCACCTAGTAGTGTTGCTCAGTAGCCACAAGTGACTAGAGTGGTTCGTCCACGAAATTCGCAATATAGCACTTTGGTACCAGCAAGAGTAGGTAATTTGGCGTAGAACAACAGCTATGCACAGCCATCTTGCATCGTCTCCATCGCTTACATTGTTAATAAAGTAGTCCACATGTCGCTTCAGCTCGTCCTACTTATTGCCATATTAAATTATTGTCTCCTCGTCGAATTTCTATCAATAAACTCAATTCAAAAGGAGAAAAACAATAACAAAACAAAATAACACTGTACTAAGAAAAAAAGAACAACAATAACTTTACTTCATCAAGAAAGGACTTAGGTGGCAGGTAGTCATTGCTAGTACAGTGTAGTATTAGTCACTACTAGACTAGTACATAGTCAGGAGTACACTAGCAGCATCGCCCTTGCCCTCCCGCCCTCCCTGCCCTGGCTGTACTGACGTCACTGGGTCGATCTTGATCTTGGCAATCCCTGCACCAGCGCAGCAGCTCAGCAGCAGCAGCTCAGCTGCTGGACTGCAAGGGGGTGATATTCATGACAAGTCTCGCCACAGACTAGCGGCTGGCGACAAAAGCGGCGGGGTTCTGCCCAAATCTGTGATGTCATGTAGTGGGCGAATGTCCCCAACACTGGCCAGATCACGTGTTGCTTAGCGCCTGTCAGTAGCGTAGTATATACACACCTAGCGCATGTTCCACTCCGCGCTCAGCCAAATTCTGGCAAAGAGCGCTTCTTCTCTCACCACCATCTGTTCGCTAAAGTGCCCACTAGATTCATAGCCGATAATATCCAGCTACAGAGTCAGTAGCTGGCTGTGTTAGCAACAATAGCTTGTAGCTGGCTGGCATATCGACCTTGAAGTTGAGGTGGAGATTGACGTAGAAGATTGATAAGAAGCCTCCAATATTTTCTTCCACATTAAATGGTGCAATGTGTAGTTTTCCCACTACACTCCCCATATACATGTAACTCAAGAGGGTGTTGATGGTTTGTAGTATCATACTATTGCTACTAAGTATCAGCCGGAGCTGCGTGGGTGCTCAAATGCCTATGTACAGTTCGTGACGTGACTGAATAGTGCAGGCGCACGGACTCTGCACGTGTACCCCTTTTTCATCCGCAGTTTACACGTGCGACGTACGCGTATACGGTGTTTGGAAGTGCTGGACGCACTTAGGCTACTTGTCGGCAATAAGCGAGTTCTAATCTATGGTACTTGAACCCAGGCAGAAAGACCGTGAGACCGTGCATCTACAACAACATGTTTTAGAATCCAACCCAGACGCCCAGAGCACAAACCAATCAAATAGAACGCTTTAAAACTCGCCGATTTATGCATTTGCAGTACAGTTCTTCCCTGTTTTGCGATTAAATTTATAATTGTTCTGCAGCTGCTCTATGCTCTGGTGTTGCATATTACACTGTAACAGTGTAGACCATTTCTGTTGATAACAGTTAAACTAGCAGAATTGCTACTTGTAGGGATTTGGCCTGGCGCCTAGAATCGTGACAGATCACCAGCAGTCAGCAGTTTATCTTGAGTCAGACAGCGATCTCGTCATCAAGTTGAGCCCAGGATGGCTGAGAAGAGCCTTGCCGAACTGGCAGAGTTGCAGGCCATGGCAAAGGCTTTCCTCGAAGCCGCGGCAAGGGCTTTCCGCGAAGCCGAGTCAAGGGCTTTCCTTAAAGCCGAGGCAAGAGCTTTCCTCGAAGCCGATGCAAGGGTTCTGGAGCGTAATCCACTGCCTGATATCTATGCTGCACCGGTAACTGACGATTTCCTTCACTGGACGGCAAGCATATCTGGACCAGCAGGAACTCCGTATGAAGGTGGGCTTTTTCATCTAACCGTGATGTTTCCAAACGACTTTCCGTTGAACGATCCCAAAATAGTCTTCAAAACGAAAACCCTGCACCCGATAGTGAATACAGATGGTCGTGCATGTACCTACTGTATACTGAATGGGTTACCGTTCGACAAAGGATTCTGGTTCGTTTATGGAGTAAGGCGTATCCTCAAATCCATCTTTAAAATGTTGAGTGATCCGTTTTCGTGCGCCGCGCACCCGGATGATGAAGATGCAGCGATGTTCACAACAAGTCCCGACTTGTATGAAAGGAAAGCCAAAGAATGGACACAGAGGTACGCCATGATAGAACGCTGGCAGCGAGCTGGAGGCTGATACTAGTAACACTCTGATAGTGTGTGGGTGCGTGTGTCTTCAAGCAGCCGTGTGGTGTGATGTGCGCAACATCTCTATTCTTTGTCATATTCCAACCGCATATAAAACCTCATTTCCAGGTATTTCCGTATGTTATGTGTTTGCTTACCTGTGCGTTTGGTTCTAGCATGCATGTTGATCGGCTGACAGTGTGTTACAAGGCGGGGGACGCACTGTATTGAAAACGGTGCTCCTGACAGTGACAGGTCAGATGATCGCAAGACCTAGGCCTAGGGCTGGCTCAGTCAACCGATGCAGCTTGTAGTCAAGAAAATAGGAGCACTGGTTCACAGTGCGTCCTCCGCTTTGTAATTGTAACGAGCAAGAAAGCAGATATTATACGCCTATGGGAGTATGGCGTCACTTCACTACTAGACAGTTGAGTACTCAGTCAGTAGAGTTGAGCAGTCGTCGTCAAAAAAATTCGCCCAATGCTGTGCTAGCTACCAGTAGCTGTATGTGGCCGCATGCACTCCCACTTCTACTTCTACAAGTAATATTATTATTAATAGCAATGAAAAGTACGAATGCCGCAGACATCACCACGCAACATGACAATTTGTTCAAGGTTTGGTTTTGTGTGTTTCCAAAATCGATTTTCACGTTCCGATCATCAGTGGAAATACGGAACTAAAGAGATCAAGGGAAAAACAAAGGTTAAAAATCCAAAGAAGTGTGACACACGACGGGTAACTTGTGGTAAGTATTACAAAAAGTGAGAACTAAAATAAAGAGTAAGTGTGACAAACGGGCATGAACAGTGCAGAAACAACTCATGAACACGGGGTGCAAACTCACGAAAATAACCTAAGTGCTAAAACATGTTCTTTTTGCTTACACAAATCGGGCTTATGCGTACGAATACAAACAGCTTCAACAAACAGCTTCATGCCCGTTTGTCACACTTACTCTTTATTTTAGTTCTCACTTTTTGTAATACTTACCACAAGTTACCCGTCGTGTGTCACACTTCTTTGGATTTTTAACCTTTGTTTTTCCCTTGATCTCTTTAGTTCCGTATTTCCACTGATGATCGGAACGTGAAAATCGATTTTGGAAACACACAAAACCAAACCTTGAACAAATTGTCATGTTGCGTGGTGATGTCTGCGGCATTCATACTTTTCATTGCTATTATTAAACTTTTATCTCCACGTAGATTATTTGAATATTATTATTATTATTATTAGTTAGTTCTAGTGCTAGTACACTACTACTAGTACTACTAGTACTACACTAGTCTATTAGCCTAGTGTATGGTACATGGTCTGCTGCTGCAGGGTCTGCACTCTGCACATTCGGTGCTCTGCTCGACTCAGCAGGCAGAGTGCAGCGCGGACTGTTTTCACCCCTGTGCTCATGCATGGTGCTGCTACTGTGGACACCAGGGAGTAGTAAAATACAGGGAGGTGTACGTGTCACGAGCTTGTACGGCCAGTTTGACGATTGCCTCAGCACCGTTTTCACCCAGCGGGTGAGATTGGGCTACTATGGGTACCGAAGTGTGTAGACACGCGCGCGGATCAGGATTCTCTCGATCAGGGAGTAGTAAAATACCTACCGCCAAAGAGACTCCTACTGCAGCCCGTAGAAACTCCACGCTGAGAATTTCCAACAATTCTGTCCCCGGGGAAAATTGCGGAAAAAAATCGCAAAAAACGCGGCATAATATGGCATAATTCTCGGTGAATTTGCGGTAAATATTTTTTTTGTTGAGTTTCTCGATGATCTTGATAGTTCTTGTACTAAGATTGAAGTTGACTTGGTGTTTGATTACTGTACTGCTTGATGTCTGAATTCCAATTTTTTCTATTTTTTCTTTTCTTTTCCTTTCCTTTCCACTTATCCCGTTATCGGCCCTCTTAAGAGTTGTGTGTATCACTGTTGAGGCATCCGATGGTAAATAAAATAAATACTACTACTACTACTAAATATGCGGTAAATATGCGGTGAATAATATTGATGTGCGGCAATTTTCAGTGAGTATGTAGTGAAATCAATCAGTTACAAGTCTCTGGTGTAAGCACTCGTCATATTTTGAGTATAAAGCCGCCACGATGAGACGTTGCTGACCGAACAGTGCACTGTGTGTACGTGTAGTGCACCAAAAAAGTTGAAAAAACGCGGGAAAATCGCGGAAAACGCGATCGTTTAAAAATCGCAAAAAACGCCGAAAAAACGCGGCCGCGGAATCGCAATTTTCCCCGAGGACAGACAATTGTCTGCCTTCACAAAGTTTGGTAGTCGACCAAACTACCACTATGTCAGGATAGAAGTCCAGCAAGAGTGGTATCACTTTGGGAGATATCCCTGCGTGCCGTGGATTTTTCCTGTGTCGATACAAGCTGTTTACGACGACGTAGCCCGCATTTCAATCCTTGACAAAGTTAGGAACATTTCATTCCGACAAGTGAACTCCCGAATCTCCAGCATACCATAATATGAAATGCTCATCATCACAAAGAAGGTAGAGAAGTACTGGTTGATCACAACTGAGAAGAAATTAGTGCCGATCGTGTGGTGTCCTAGAGATTTTTCGACTTCGAAATCGGTGCACTCGCTTTTCATCTCCAATCGTACACGTATTGTTCTCAAGGAAATCACCTTCGTTCTATTGCTCCATGCCGTCGATCGGGACGAATTTCGGAAGGGTGGTACCTTTCCATATGACGATGACACAGATGCATCACAAGAGCAAAACAAATGCTGTTCCATGAGATGGATAGACCTTTTCACGGAATTTAGTTCTTCGACAAATACTCAAGATTGATTCAGGAGATCATCCTTTTTTGCGATAGAAAAATAACAAGCCCGAGGCACCCATCGAAAATCACGATTAGTGGCGTGTCACCTCCCTGTATTTTACTACTCCCTGGTGGACACCCTTCAGACTGCTGACGCATGCATGCGACAGGCACCATACCACTGTACAGCTCAGATCGGGTACATGTATCCATGCCATGGAATTGGCCGGATTTTTTAGCGCCGACTGTACTTAAAAGTTTGCCTTTATTTGAAAACAAATTTGATGATGCACGGGATGAAGAATTCGAAGTGCGCAAGCAAATAAAACAATGGTGAAAAATCCAGTCAAGTTAATAGGAAAAATCAAATAAACAGTAAAATCCAATCAGAAAATAGAATAAAAGAATCAAGTCAAAGGCGACGAGGAGACAATAACTTTATTAATGCGATTAATAGTATTAGTGAAGCGGACATTACAAAATGATGAATGAGAATACATGTATCTAAAATGGTTGTTCCTAATCGATTTTCTTGAGACTATCATCAGGGAAAATCGTCTCACAATAGAGGCTATACGGAGAAACAAACTACTTATAGGTTATCGGATAGTGGGAAGTATACAAGGTGAGGTGTGAAAAAAAAACTAAAGTGGGAGAGAAGACGAAAGAAATTAGAAGAAAAGATGTGAGAGTGTTCTGACGGTGTGAGCTACTACATAAGGTGAGTGAAATGAAGGCGTGGAAGCAGGTGAATGTGATAGAGTGAGGTTCACTCACCTTATGTAGTAGCTCACACCGTCAGAACACTCTCACATCTTTTCTTCTAATTTCTTTCGTCTTCTCTCCCACTTTAGTTTTTTTTCACACCTCACCTTGTATACTTCCCACTATCCGATAACCTATAAGTAGTTTGTTTCTCCGTATAGCCTCTATTGTGAGACGATTTTCCCTGATGATAGTCTCAAGAAAATCGATTAGGAACAACCATTTTAGATACATGTATTCTCATTCATCATTTTGTAATGTCCGCTTCACTAATACTATTAATCGCATTAATAAAGAATCAAGTCAACTAGGGAATACCAAAACAAAGAGCAAACCCACATCTGCAAACACCATCCAAGCAGCACCGTTAATCCAACTCATCCAACAACCCACGCAGGCTGCTGGAGTCTTTTGGAAAGTGACATGATGCAGATCTTGGAAAGATGACTCAATTGGCTATTGAACCGCCCAACGGCCGACACCCCCTGAAATCTCCAAAACTCTTGGCGGACTTGAAAATGATCCCACTGATGGGGTCACAAAACCTCATTAAGTGGGTGAGGACAAGATGCAGGAAAAGGATTGATTCATGTATCCGTCCAGTGATCCAACTGCAGTTACTCCTGCCCCCAGTGAAGGTAATACTTGCTACTAGTGTGGGTGGCTAAATCACAGTGGAGCTGATATAAGCTTCACTAGCACCATTGATTACACAAGAGTTAATCTAGCCAGAAGCGGTCCATGGTTAACAGGTATGTATACTTCAAATAGAAAGTATATGAACCCGGAACCAACAAAGGTGGCAGGTACAACATTACACCTTCAAGTAGCCGAGCCCGTTGGCAACAGACCCAACACAATCAGGCATAAGTGTACCCAACAACAGGAACTAGCTGGCACATCTCACACACACACACACACCACACACACACACCACACACACACACATACACACACATACACACACACACATACACACAAAAAATTTCTAAATCTCACACACATATACACACACACATATTCTCCAAATCTCACACACACACATTCTGTCTCTCTCTCCCTCTCTCTCACACACGCAAACACACACGCACACGCGCGCGCGCTGTACGCCCACAATACTCATCCCTTTATTCTCACACATGGAAATTCTGTCGTTATTAGAGAACTAACCACTGTATACAATACATAGTCATCACTAGTTTTTTTAGTTTTTTTATTCAAGGCCTCTTTTACGGGCAAATTAACATAATGGTTTTAAAATCCAATAAATCATACACTGGAGAAGAAATCAGAAAAATGAATGTGTAAAATAAAGGATTTCAAACCCAAAACAAACAAAAAACTTCAAATCAATTTTTTTATAATTGAAGATAACTGCTCAATCTATAAACTTAATTCAAAAGGAGAAAAACACTAACAAACCAAATAACACTGTGAAAAGAAGAAGGAAAAATGTTACGAGTTATGACTAACTGTCCACCAACGTAACAGAGCATAACTCGTAACTTTTGTCCTTCTTCTTTTCACAATTATTTAATTGGCTCACCATCCGAGTTACAAAAAAACACTGTACTAATTAATAAGAACCCCAATAACTTCATCAAGATAGGTGGCGGGTAGTCATTACTGACCTGACCTGACCTTTGACGCCCATCGCCGGAGGCGATGATAGCAATGCTACGGCAGAAGCCATAGCAACTTGTGCTGGGATTACACCATTCAACAGCTTGCAAGGCTGAATAATTGACCGTCACTATTCAGCCTGGTCTACACAATACAGCTATTTGGAGTTTCATTACTAGTAGTAGTAGTAGTAGTACTAGTGACTAGTACATACATGTAGTTAGGAGTACACTAGCAGCATCGCCCTTGCCCTCCCGCCCTCCCTGCCCTGGCTGTACTGACGTCACTGGGTCGATCTTACTCTTACTCTTAGCTTGGCAATCCCTGCAGCTGCACCAGCGCAGCAGCCAGCAGCAGCAGCTCAGCTGCTGGACTGCAAGGGGGTGATATTCATGGCAAGTCTCGCCACAGACTAGCGCCTTGCGACAAAAGCGGCGGGGTTCTGCCCAAGTCTGTGATGTCATGTAGTAGGCGAATGTCCCAATACTGGCCAGATCACGTGTTGCTTAGCCGCGCCTGTCAGTAGACTAGTACATACATGAACACACCTAGCGCATGTTCCACTCCGCGCTCAGCCAAATTCTGGCAAAGAGCGCTTCTTCTCTCACCACCATCTGTTCGCGAAAGTGCCCACCAGATTCATAGCCAGTAATATCTAGATACAGTGTAGCTGGCTGTTAGCAACAATAGCTTGTAGCTGGCTGGCATATCGACCTTGAAGTTGAGGTGGAGATTTACGTAGAAGATTGAAGAAGCCTTCATTATTTCCTTCCACATTAAATGGTGCAATGTAGTTTTCCCACTATACTACCCAAATACCCTAAGACTAAAAGGGTGTTGATGGTTTGTAGTGTCATACTATTGCTACTAAGTATCAGCCTGAGCTGTGTGGGTGCTCAAATGCCTATGTACAGTTCATGTGACGTGACTGAATAGTGCAGGCGCACGGACTCTGCACGTGTACCCCTTTTTTCATCAGCATGCAGCAGTCACGTGCGACGTACGGTGTTTGGAAGTGCTGGACGTACTTAGCCTCTTAGGCTACGTGTGGGCAATACGCGAGTTCTAATCTATGGTACTTGAACCCAGGCAGAAAGACCGTGAGACCGTGCATCTACAACAACATGTTTTAGAATCCAACCCAGACGCCCAGAGCACAAAACAATCAAAATAAAACTTGCCGATTTATGCATTTGCAATACAGTTCCTCCCTCCTGTGTTTTGCGATTAAATTTATAATTGTTTTGGAGCTGCTCTATGCTCTAGTGTTGCATATTACAATGTAGACCATTTCTGTTGATAACAGTTAAACTAGCAGAATTACTACTTGTACTAAGTTGTAGTGATTTAGCGCCTAGCATCGTGACAGATCACCAGCAGTCAGCAGTTTATCTTGAGTCAGACAGCGATCTCGTCATCAAGTTGAGCCCGGGATGGCTGAGATCGAGAAGAGCCTTGCCAAACTGTCAGACGTGCAGGCCAGGTCAATGGCTAGCCTCAAAGCCGAGGCAAGGCTTCTGGAGCTAAATCCTATGGCTGATGTCTATGCTGCACCGGTAACTGACGATTTCCTTCACTGGACAGTAAGTATGCCTGGACCAGGAGGCAGTCCGTATGAAGGTGGGCTTTTTCATCTAACCATGATGTTTGCAAACGACTCCCCGTCGAACTGGCCCAAAATGTTCTTCAAAACGAAAACCCTGCACCCGATACTGAAGACAGATGGTCGTGTGTGTTCATTCTGCGTACTGAGTCAGATACCGAGCAGAGGTTGGTGGCCGGAGTATGGAGTAAAGGATATCCTCCAATCCATTCTTCAAATGTTGAGTGATCCCTTTTCGTGCACTGCGCACACGGATGATGAAGATGCAGCGATGTTCAGAACAAGTCCCGACTTGTATGAAAGGAAAGCCAAAGAATGGACAAAGAGGTACGCCATGATAGAACGCTGGCAGCGAGCTGGAGGCTGATAACACTCTGATAGTGTGTGGGTGCGTGTGTCTTCAAGCAGCCGTGTGGTGTGATGTGCGCAACATCTCTATTCTTTGTCATATTCCCACCGCATATAAAACCTCATTTCCAGGTATTTCCGTATGTTATGTGTTTGCTTACCTGTGCGTTTGGTTCTAGCATGTTGATCAGCTGACTGTGTGTTACAAGGCGGGGGACGCACTGTATTGAAAACGGTGCTCCTGACAGTGACAGGTCAGATGATCGCAAGACCTAGGGCTAGGGCTGACTCAGTCAACCGATGATGCTTGTACTTGTAGTCAGGACAACTGTCCACTGGTTCACAGTGCGTCCTCCGCTTTGTAATGGACCGTATGCGTGTTAAAACAAAATGGCGTCACGATTTATTGAAAGTGGTATAGTTGGTGGTACGAGTGTTCAAACCTATTTGAACTTCATACTGTTCGTCTTCTTTTTGACATGCTCTCTTTCCATCGTCCTTAGCTTTTGTTTGTTGAGAGCTGTTTTGGCTTTCTCCTATACCTCTGGGGGATGCCAAGTGATGGTTTTGAGAGGCTGGTGATGGCTGTGAGCGAGAGTTTGCCGATCGGCGTCGTCCTCGCTGTAGCGATGAAAATACTAGTTACTGCGCACCTGGCAGATATCACGACACGTCGGAGCGTCCAGGAGCAAAGGAATCTTGGGTTTTCACTGGAATCTAGATCCTCCAGCATCGTGTAGCCCACCGTCGGTGAATGGCGGTCCATAAAGGTCGAACCTGGTCTTCTGCAGCATCTCGAGAAACAAACAAAAATGAGAGGTACGCAGAAAAAACTCTCGTAAGCCGCCCAAGGGGAAGTGGTTGATGAGGGATGAATGCAATCTCCACGCTCATCTACACTGTTCGTGGAAATGCACACATACATACAATAATATACAACATAGCAATAGCATGCACAGAACCGAACAATTTCATGTTCACACATGCAAGCACAGACCTGAATATTAGTACCAAAAGCCGCACACACACACACACAATGTCCCATGTATGCGCCCGTGGCGAGAAAAGCACGCAAATCTACAAATGCACTGGATGTGAACCCACAGATTTTCTCTTATAGCAACGATAGCGGATCTGATTCTGAATGAAACACACACACAATACAATCATTGAATGTCCATC
>NC_088648.1:34519430-34544430 GCF_964019385.1 Sycon ciliatum
CCACGTGCTTGGCGCTTGTCGCGTAGCGCTGGACCAGGGACGTTACACACTGGAGGCACGACAACGTACTCGGGGTCATCGTCAGGAACATGCGTGAGGAGATTCGAATCCGCACTGCTGCAAACACCGTACAAACCGAAAATTCAAATGAGCTTGACTTCATCTCGTTTTGCAAGGCGGGAGAGAAGCCAGTTCGCGTTCAGCCCAGACGAAAGTTGGTTACGACTGATCTCCTGTCAGCGGCCTCAGACTGGAAACTTCTTGTCGACTCAGTTAGTGCAAAGATTTCTTTCCCTAGCTGTGTTGCACTTACCACCCTAAGGCTGTGTTTACATGAAGCGTTTCAACCCGGGTTGAGTTCGACCCGGGTCAGATTTCAACCCGCCATGTGCACAAAGTGAATGGCGCGTTTACATGACGCATTGCGCTTGACCCGGGTTGAAATTTCGCCCCGGGTTGATTTCAACCCTCCCCCCAAGGGGAGGGTTGAAATCAACCCGGGTCAAGAAAATCGTACAAACGTACTTCTGTGCGTATCTCGCGCCAGGTTTGAACGGCACTGCAGATGCAAATTTCGCGCGAACGGATTCACGTGACCATACAGGACTGTAGAAGTGGACTTTTGGCGGCATATCAGTATTTGACCCGGGTCAACTGTCTTCATGTAAACGCTCACCTCTTTTGGCTATCGTACAGACTTTCAACCCGGGCTGAACTCGACCCGGGTTGAAATTTCTCATGTAAACACAGCCTAAGACCAGATATAGTTCTGTACTCTACGAGTCGTAGGATTGTATTCTGGATGGAGTTGACAGTTTGTGCTGAGGACAGATTCAGTGTCAGTAACTCGCGGAAGGACAGGCGGTATGCGGATCTGGCCGATCAATGCCGAGCAAACGGGTGGCAGGTCGTTTCTTTTTCGGTTGAGGTAGGTGTGCGTGGTTTCATCCCGGACTCTCTTCGGAGGGCTCTGAAAGCGCTTGGATTTTCTAATCGAAGAATAAAATTTATTTGTAATTTGTGCAGTAAGACGTCTCTGCGAAGCAGCTACATCATCTGGTTGCGGCGTCAACAAAAACACTGGTCGGAAGATCCACTTTTCTGAGGTACTGTATGTGGGGCTCCGTTTATTGAGGTGCGTTGAAATTTATTCTCTTTATCTTATTATTTCTTTTCTATAATTTCCCCATATGAGTTCCTATCAGTTGCTGTGAACACCTTGAGTGGAGAGCGCTTGCTCGAGCGTTGAACCGGGTTCTTAATCCACCATACCCAGTTCGCAAGGCTGGGCGGGGTTGTGAGCAGGCTTTCATTTCATCTTTTCTTATTATTTCTTATTATTTCTGCTTTTCATCTCATTACAAAAATTCTGCGCTTTTTCTCCATCTGCGCATAAAATCTAGACTGATAACCTGCTTGTTAAATCATGCACCTGCTTTCAGGCGTAAAAACCCTGTTGTAGAGGTCTCAGTCCTCATTTGTTAGACTTACCTGTCTTTATAAATGTAACTTACTCTCTCTCTCTCTCTCTCTCTCTCTCTCTCTCTCTCTCTCTCTCTCTCCCTCTCTCTCTCTCTTTCTCTGTCTCTCTCTGTCTCTCTCCCTCTCTCTCTCTATCTATCTTTCTCTCAGTCTCTCTCTCAGTCTCTCTCTCTCTTCCTGTACAGCAAACTGGATTCCAGTCCATCAGCTATGTGCGTGACATTCACCCGTGGCTCTCCAACCTGGATGCAGTTGATTTGAGACTTGCAGCTCAGCGTCAGGGTCTCCTGACTCTTAACCAAGTACATCGTCTGGAGGACGTCCGCAGTGCACACGGCAAAGAGACGCACAACAGAGATGTGTTGTGCCTTGTGGAACCGCAGGGCACTGACGGTTTCATCAAGCTCTACAACGGTCTATCAAGAGAACTCGTCGGCATTGGTGAAGGTCTGCAGATGATGAAAGCTGTGATTCCCGTCGATCAACATGCTCGTCTAGAATCCTGAATGCACGGTCTAACGTTATGAAGAGATCAAGTACAGTTCATGCCTAGGACTGTAGAGATTATTCCCGTAGCTATGCAAGAGGCGTTACTTTAGTAGCATCTGGCGCTAGCCAGGGTCCACACGGCTTTCATTTTTTTATTTATTTTTTTATTGAAAAACCACAAACCTTCAGACATGTGAATGTGCACATGATATACAGTGTACATACGTATGTATCGAGAAGGCAGCACGAAAACGGCAGTGGTGGTGAGGCCTGGGCAGCTCGTCCGACCGTGGGTCTCGGAGTCAACACTGGGCAGACGCACCGGGGGGGGGGGGGGGGTGGTAGCTTAGGAGATAAGGGATGGAGCCGGCATGATCATAGTATGTAATGCATATGCAGAAGTAATAATTACGTGAATCTTAAAAACAATAGTGCGGTCGACCTGCGCAGAGGAAAGGCATCATGGACATGATCTACGTGTATAACATAATAATAATTATAAGTGAGCTAGGGCACATCCTACACACACATATGCGCCTGTTCAAATAGGAGATCAACCTGATAGGCGTTCGCCGGCGTTGGGTAATCTTGAAATAAAGATATTAATATTATTGAAGAGATTATTATCATACGCTCACATAAACACCACATACCAACCATGTGCACCCCCCCCCCCCACACACACACACACGCGCGCGCGCGCGCACACACACACACACACATGCACACACACACGCACACACACACACACACACACACACACACACACCACACACACACACCACACACATCACCACACACGCACACACAGACACACACGTGCACACTCACGCAGACGCGTAATAATACATAATATTTGTGCACAGACTCACTCTCTCACAGTAACGTCCAGAAAACCACCACGCAGAGTCCCTACAGCCGGTCGGTCGCCCAGTCCCAGTGGCTCGAGCGCAGGAATCGGTGGACGCTGCACTTGAAGGACTGCAACCTCTTCTGGTCGGGCTGATCCAGGAGGTGTTGGCGAGGCAACTGGTTCCAGGTGTCCAGCACTCCTTCAGGGAACGACCGGCGGACGTTGTTGCGAGAATTGGCTGGGATATCAGACTGCAGCTGGTAGCGGTGGCCGGCCGCCACCCGCGCCTGCTGCCTGGTGTTGGCAGGATGTTGGTCGTGGTCTGGTACTGCTTGGGAGGGGGGCAGCATTCGGGTTAGCATCTGTGGGCCTGTCAGGTAGTAGATTTTGTAGAGATAGCAGAGAGCAGCCACTTTGCGCCGGAGTTCAAGGCTTGGCAGATATGCGCCTTCGCCGATCAGATGCAGGGCTCTCCGCTGTACAGCATCGAGTTGGGCCAGCACCGTCTGAGAAGCACCCATCCAGACTAGCATGCCATGCTCTAAGACTGGGCGAACAAAGCCGTTGTTGTAGACCGTGAGTCGGCATTCTCCTTCTGTTTGTTTGTTTGTGGTAGCATGAGTAGGGGGTTATGTACTCTCGTTAGCAGTTAGTACTTAGTTTTAGGAGTGTCTTATTACTATATTAGGCGGGTTGCAGAACTGTCATTCGCTGGCTTAACTGGTTTTGCTTCGCTCTTCATTGATGTATCTAACATTCTCTTTTCTTTCTTATTATTTTCTCTCCAGGCCTCCTTCCCTGTAACACAATAATGTATTCGCGGCCTTGTAAGGGAGCTTTTGTGCTCGAAAGGATTTGCAAGTTCAAATAAAGTACACAGACAAACAACCAATTGCAAGATCATAACGTGAAGCAACTTGGAAATAATATGTGGATGTGTGCGAAGTGTATTGGGCGAATGCATGTAGGGCGATAGTGCAGGTTCGAATCCCATGTTCTGTTTTGAAAAGTAAGAGAAGTGAAAATATTACAACAGTGCTATGCTGTTTTGTCTAGGTCATCACGGTTGTAGATGATTTCGTATTACCGCATTAACGATCGAATGTTTTGGTTGTCCTGCTAATAGGCCGGGAGTGTCTCTTCCTCTCTCTCTCTCTCTCTCTCTCTCCCTCTCTCTTCTCTCTCTCTCTCTCTCTCTCTCTCTCTCTCTCTCTCTCTCTCTCTCTCTCTCTCTCTCTCTCTCTCTCCTGTCCTGGACGCATGCACTCAAAGCCACAATCTCTCGTACCACCTCAACCGTTGTTGCTTGATTCGCTCGCGTACTCAGTCGATCTCTAAGTTTTGGGCGCATGTTACGCAGTACTCATACTGCAGCTGAATGATGTAATGAGGCCAGCGTGCCGCGCATCTTGCCCATAGACTAGAGGTCACAGTCGCATACTCTTGTTTATTTTTCTTGATTATAATTATAGTACATAACAGTACATGTAATGTGAAACCGGTGGAAGTTCATTGCGACTGAGGCTCCGGTATAGGCCAGCTCAATGCATGGTTCTCCTGTGTATGCATTACTGTACTGGTTTTCAACACCATCACAACACATACAATACAACATTATGCCACGGTCACACACACACACACACACACACAACCATGTCCAACTAGTCTGAACCGTCAAGTCTTCAACACACTACACCAGTCACGATCATCAAGCCATGAACCACATAATATAATAATTACACCAGTCATAATCATCACGCCACCAGCCGCACTACATATTAAAGTAGTCACTCGACTAGTGTGTCACACGCTGGACACAATAGACATGCCAGCAGTGGAACAATGTTATTATTGTTATTATTCTCGTATCCGTTCCGAATAGGACTCATGACGGCAAGATTGACTGTGAGCATGTGTGTGTGTGTGAGAGTGGGGAAACGAAGAATATAATCTCAAGTAAAGGGAAAGTTAAGGCAAAAATCAAAATTTCACCAGTTGTAGTCTTCGGGGTGCTGAGTCGAATGGTCTTGGTTCGAGAAAGCTGAGACGCTCCCTTCCTACTTGAATACCAATCGAACTCGCGCACTTCCACCGAAACTGGGTGACTGCGCCCTACTAGATGGGGATTTGTATGCAAAATGTCACTAAAAGCGCCATTTCGTTCTTATAAAAGCACGGATGACCGCGATTGGCCCATATGTTGTAGTCTTTTGGACGCTGAGTCGACAGGTTTTGGTCCGAAAAGGCTGCGATGCAGCGTTCGGCCCTTATTCCCAATCGAACGTGGTTGAACAAGCGGTCACGTGCTCCTGGGTGCCCAAATCACCTGGTCACCACGCCAGCAGGAGACAACTAACTTTCACACCAAGGTTCAACTCGAGTGACAGGACTGCACCCAAAAAAGGTCAAACAGGCTAGTAAATTGTACCCTGCAGGCACGGTGACCAGGTGACTGGTGTACGCAGGAGCACGTGACCGCTTGTTCAACCATGTTCGATTGGGAATAAAGGAGGATCGCTGCATCGCAGCCTTTTCGCACCAAAGCCAGTCGACTCAGCGTCCAAAAGACTACAACATATGGGCCAATCGCGGTCATCCGTGCTTTTATAAGAACGAAATGGCGCTTTTAGTGACATTTTGCATACAAATCTCCATCTAGTAGGGCGCAGTCACCCAGTTTCGGTGAAAGTGCGCGAGTTCGATTGGGATTAAAGTAGGAAGGGAGCATCTCAGCTTCCTCGGACCACGACCATTCGACTCAGCACCCCGAAGACTACAACTGGTGAAATTTTGATTTAGCCTTAACTTCCCCTTTAAGCTAACAGCCGCCCGCAGCCATTGTACCTCAACATGGGATCCAACAGCTGGTGAAATGCAGAAGATTTACGTGAGCTGTAAAAAACGATTTGGTCAAAACACGAAGAGTTCAAAGAACCCAGATTTTAGCCTCCAAGCAACTCTCTTTGCTGTATACTTCACTAAGTGTATTCACCAACTTTTCCATCAAGTCCCACCATCAGGGTGAAAGTAATAAGATGATTAAGACGATAGGAGCAGACTCTCCAGTATAAACTAATATCACCTGCCTCCAGGGCATCGTTATCGCCATGGTGATAAAGAGTGGCAGGCCAGCACATTGGGCACAGCCAGCGCAGCCCATACCACCAATACACACCATCACAGCCAGCACAGCCAATACAGGCATAACAGCCATCACATTGAGCACAGCCAGTGCTCCTAGCACAGCTATGACCAGATCACAGCCAGCGCAGTCAATACAAGCATCACAGCCATCATATCGGGCACAGCCAGTGCTACTAGCACAGCTATGACCAGACCACAGCAAGCACAGCCAGTACATCCAGCACAGCAAACGCAACCATCACAGCTAGCACAGGGAATACAGCGAATACAGCCAGCGCTCCTACTAGAACAGCCAGCACACCTGGCGTAGGAGCAGGAGATATCCAACTGACCAGCCAGCGTAGGCAGGATGGTGAAAAGCATGTACATACCCAGCCTCTAGTCGCATATGAAGAGTACACCACTGTGGAGAACAACAAAGAACATGTGCACACAGAAACAGATAGAGAGCTCATCATCAGGGAAGAATATCATAGTTTAACATGTTTTCGATTTCGACAGCATGTTACAAGGCGAGGACGCACAGTGTTCCTGCCTACAACCATAACCCGGTTGGTAGAGTCCTGGTTTTGCCACCATTCGAATGACCATTAAAATACGTACCTCGTTGTTCATCGTTTAGTTCCTTCTTCAAACGGTTAGCCAAGTCGAAACGATCAGCTTGCCGCAAAGTCTTCTTGCTAGAGCACACAAACAATCATAAACAAAGGACCGCACAGTGATAACAATTGGTTTTAGAGATATTGACACAAAGGCCCCAATGGACCAGCTACCTCCCTGAACGAGGCTAGGGCCCTCTCAGCACCAGCATGCGTGACCCCAAGCAGGGACAGATCAACAGCAAAGTGACACTCAGTTAGCCAAACTCTGCGATGCTCTGCCAATCTAGCATTGAAAGCTAAAATGCCGCTCTCTCCGAAGCTGGGCGAGTGTAATCCCTAGCGCATAATCACCAGCAGAAATATCTCTCAAAGACTGCACACATGTAAAGATTAACGAGAGAGCTTGGAAGCTCAGGGCCCTACGCTATGCTTTGTTGCCTAGCTCATCGAGCACATTGTTAGTTAGTTACTTTATTCCCGTAGCTATGCAGAAGACGTTACTTCAGTAACGTCTGGCGCTAGCCAGGGTCCATACAGCTTTAATTTGGTATTTGTTTGTGTGTTTGTTTGTTTCTTTGTGTCACGCCTGGCGCTATCCGTATCTGACGGCAAAAAAGCATAGGATGTTATAAATTTTTCAATTCTCCTTTTTTTTTCAGGCATATCCTGGGATTCGAACCCGCACTATCGCCCTACATGCATTCCCCCATACACTTCGCATTCATACCCATTCTTCCAAGTTGCTTCACGTTATTATCTTGTGTTTGAAAGCCCTATTTGAATATTGCGGGCAGCTGTATGTGGCCAGCTGTGTTTTATGGTACGGTACGGGAGACGGTGTCGTATTACCCTCGATCGTACCTGTCCTGTACCTATCCCCTACCGTACCGTGCCATCAAAGACGGCTGGCCACAATGCATATTCAAATAGGGCTTTCAAATGCAAGATCACAATGTGAAACAACTAATGGAAGAATTAGTATGTATGCGAAGTGTATCGGGGGATGCATGCAGGGCGCGCGATAGTGCGGGTTCGAATCCCAGGTTATGTCTTAAAAAAAGGATTTTTTTAAAGAATTTATAACATCCCTATGCTTTTTTTTGTCTAGGTCATCAAGGCAAAAAAGCATAGCGTAGGGCCCTGAGCTTCCAAGCTCTCTCGTTAGGATGACCCAAAGGCTGATCGCCTATTGAACTGATGGAAATGTTTTTTTCCTTTGATTAGCTACATCATTGTATTGCAAAAACATTTCAATGAGTTACTGAAGTAACGTCTTCTGCAGAGCTACGGGACCGGCGCTGACTCTGCCGATCACGGTCTTTCTGGAGTCGACGGGATGTCTGCCCTGACGTTTCCTGGGACCTACGCTGACTCTGCCGATCACGGGCGTTCTGGATTCGACGGGATGTCTGTCCTGACGTTTCCTGGGACCATCGCTGACTCTGCCGATCACGGGCGTTCTGGAGTCAACGGGATGTCTCTTCCGACGTTTCCTGTGACCGGCGCTGACTCGCCCGTTCACGCTTATTTTGGAGACGACGGGATCTCTCTTCCAAAGTATGTTTTTGTTGACGCATCCTATCACCTATTCGATAACTAACGTCCATTCTAATTGCATTTCCTACCCGTCTCCCTATTTCTTTCCAGAAAATCTCCCTATACATCAGGAAGTCGTATACATAATACGACAAATATTGTGGCCAGCTGTTTGTAACCAGCTGTGTTTGATGGTACGGTACGGGACAGATACGGGAGCCAGCAAATATTGTGGCCAGCTGTTTGTGGCCAGCTGTGTTTGACGGTACGGTATGGTACGGGACAGATACGGGATAGCGCCTGGCAAGACACAAACAAACAAGCAAATAAACGAGAGAGCTTGCAAGCTCAGGGCCCTACGCTATGCTTTTTTGCCTTGATGACCTAGACAAAAGAAAGCATAGGGATGTTATAAATTCTTTAAAAAAATCCTTTTTTTTTAAGACATAACCTGGGATTCGAACCCGCACTATCGCGCGCCCTGCATGCATCCCCAGATACGCTTCGCATACATACTAATTCTTCCATTAGTTGTTTCACATTGTGATCTTGCATTTGAAAGCCCTATTTGAATATGCATTGTGGCCAGCCGTCTTTGATGGCACGGTACGGTAGGGGATAGGTACGGGACAGGTACGATCGAGGGTAATACGACACCGTCTAGCTGCCCGCAATATTCAAATAGGGCTTTCAAACGCAAGATAATAACGTGAAGCAACTTGGAAGAATGGGTATGAATGCGAAGTGTATGGGGGAATGCATGTAGGGCGATAGTGCGGGTTCGAATCCCAGGATATGCCTTAAAAAAATAGGAGAATTGAAAAATTTATAACATCCTATGCTTTTTTGCCGTCAGATACGGATAGCGCCAGGCGTGACACAAACAAACACACAAACAAATACCAAATTAAAGCTATGTGGACCCTGGCTAGCGCCAGACGTTACTGAAGTAACGTCTTCTGCATAGCTACGGGAATAAAACGGGGTACATAGTGCAGCCCTGCCGCAAGCCATTCGCAACACAAATCAGCGCAAGCAGGTCTCCACCCACACGATTACTGGCAGTCATGTCGCTATGGGAGGAATGAATGATGGTGAATAGAAACTCTGGGACGCTCCACAACCCCTACCAACCCCCCCCCCCCCCCCCCCCCCGCTCACGGACACACCCACACACCCACACCCACCCCCCCCCCCCACACACACACACAGAGACACACACAAAAACACACGCACATAGATACCAACTTGTACCTGTATTTCCATTCGGTAAGATCGTCAGGAGCTGGTGTTGATGGTGGTGATGGGGATGATTCTGCTGCACTGACGGATGCTGAACTAGCTATGTTGGGCAGACACACAATACCATAATGTCCAGTATCCTGAATAAAAACACCACACACACACACATACACAATACCATAATGTCCAGGATCCTGAATAACAACACCACACACACAATACCATAGTGAACAGGATCTGGGATAACACCACACACACACACAATACCATAGCGAATAGGATATTGGATAACAACACAACACGCAATACCCTAATGACCAGGATCCAGGACACAACTGTGCTTAGTTTTCCCCTGCTTCTGTCATCTGCACGGACGTAACGACTTTCATGTCTCATCAGACTCCTCACAAAAGAGCAATTTAAAAACTTTATCCACTATCCAGAATCGGCAATATGCTGGCCCTGGCCTGGAGATCTGCAACTACAATCAGCTTCTACTTTGCAACATTAACGGATTAATCCCCTTTGTCGATTGATGGATCAATCGGTAGATTCGGCTTTCTTTCCTTTCTTTCTTGTTTTGAATTGTATGTTGAACTCATTGGATTTCTTTGTATTCTGTATCTCGTTATCGTTATATTTCCCTCTAGCCCTCTCGCTTAGGATGAGCTTTATGCTTTATGCAGGTTGATGCCAACGCGAACAAGCAAAATAATATTAATAATAATAATTTAAATACTTTATCCACTACAGGATTTTGAGTCCGGATTATGCTATGAGTACGATGGGTATACCGACGAATATGTTGCCGGTTACGTTAGCACGAGGGAAAATACGAGGGACACGGTCACCCCAGTGTCTGGAGATATGTGGATTTTGTAGAAAAAAAAAAACACAGAGTACGACTGGTATAGTCCATTTACTGTAGTGTCTTGTATTAAAGCCTGTCTCGTATAGAAGCCTGTTTTGAATACAAGCCTGATTTGAATAGAAGCCTGATTTTCAAGATACACTGGCAGCACAAAAGCCTGGTTTCAGTGTTGACATACATAGAAATACCTTGCTCGAATAGAAGCCTGATGTGAGTAGAAGCCTAGCACTGAGGTCGGCTTGTACAGGAATAAGCCCGGCTATAATACGCGACATTACGGCATCCCATGTTCGTGTCCCAAATCGAGAGCGTGACTAACCCCCCTAAGTTCCCTAGTTTACTCTTGTAGTGACCTGTGTGAACCAAGCGGAGTATATCTTTGAACAAGGCAAGCCCAGCAGGGTACTGATATATCACTGAACATACCTGGCAGAGAACGGCCGCACATTTGCGGAAATCACCCACATCGTACCGTACCATGGGATAATATTGTTGCAAACACCGAACGACAAGCCACAAGGCTCGTTTATGGCGACTCTTGAGTTTCATGCAGTGTGCATTCAAGAGGCAACATAAAGATACTGCTGTACAATACGGTATACCAGTGGCTTTAATGCAGACATAATTACGTCAATCACACACACAACGCATACCTGTTGCCATGACTTCCAGAACCGGAGAGCGTCTTGGGAGACAAGCTGAGGTGCGGTGCGTCCTTCAGTATACGCAATGGGACGCATGGGAACATCGCCGAGCTTCAGAGCGGCAACAGTGTGACAGACCACCGCCAGTAGCAGCAGTAACAGCAGCGATACCAGAGGCCGCAGAAACAACAGTGGGGCCAGTAGCTGTGCGGCCATTAGCTGTGGGGCCAGTAGCTGTGGGCCCAGTAGCTGTGGGGCCAGTAGCTGTGGTGACAGTAGCTGTGAGGCCAGTAGCTGTGAGGCCAGAAGCTGTGGTGACAGTAGTTGTGTGGCCAATAGCTGTGAGGCCAGTAGCTGTGGTGCCAGTAGCTGTGGGGCCAGAAGCTGTGGTGCCAGTAGCTGTGGGGCCAGTAGCTGCGGAGTCATCAGTAACTGCGGTAGAAACGCTAGTAGTAGCACCGGTAGAGGCAGTACCTGCATAAGTGGCAGTGGAACGAGTAGCTATGGAACCATGGTAACGAGTAGCCATGGAACCATGGTAACGAGTAGCCATGGAGCAATCGGTGTCAGCGGTAGGATCACTGGCAGCCCTGGTAGCAGCACTGGCACCCGCAGTGACAGTGTTCGCGGATGGAGAGGACGCGGAGCAGCCTTCGCGTCCATGTAGTGTACAGAGTATATCCCTGTTCATCGCACCACACTCACATCTCAATAGCTCCTGTACAGTGAACAACACAACACACAACACACAAACACACACATACACACAAACACACATACACACACATACACACATACACACATACACACATACACACATACACACACATACACACATACACACATACACACATGCACAACACACAACACACAAACACACAAACACAAAACACACATACACATAAAGAACGATCAGTTACCCGGGTAGATGTGTTTTGAAATTTCAAAAAAACGTCAACTATGCAAGGAAATGGCATTGGGATGGACAAGGAAATACTAACAAAAACAGACTGGCATACTGACAGAGAGAAAAGACAGCTACAGTTCTAGTTTACAAATACTGTGCACTAATTCAAACCTATGGCACAGATAGGGTTTAATCGACAAAAGCAGAGCTCTCGCTTCTAAGCCTCTAAGAACTTTCTTTCTCCAAAAAAGATTTGCATTCGTGTTGCTAAACGTCCCTGATAACACAACACAAAGCTGAGCATTTGAAGCCGCATTGATGCGCTGGGCACACCTGACACAACAAAGTGACGAAAATTGCATACCTTCAGGAACAAGATATCCAGCTCAGGACACACACACACACACACACACACACACACACACACACACACACACACACACTCTAGAGAGGTTTTGCAGAGCGAACGTTCGCGCGAATTTTCGTTTGACGTCACGAAAAGCGAAACTTCGTGCGAACGTTCGCAGTTTTGAACGCGAAAGTAACTTGCAGGAAACGCGAAACAAACTTTCGCAGAAATTTTCGATCTTTACGGACCGCTGGTCAGCCAGGTGCACGGTCAGCGACCATCAAATTGCTCAATCTTCATGTTTGTGCTTGATCTCTACTCTTGGCTTGGTCCGCGAGTGCTAGCTTTCCGATACTTGTGGCAGCCCGTGTTGCTTCATCTCCAGAACCATCTCCGATATCTCCTGCTTGCTCGTCTTCTCACTGCTCAGAGTCGGTTACATCAATGATGCCTTTTTGAATCTCAGGTGTTGATCCGCAAGATTCTGGCACAAGCCAACCCGGCCCGTTTGTCTGTGGGTCTCCGGCCATGGACAACGTAGCCAAAGAGCTCTCGTCTCAGGCCGTCAGGGTACCTGGTGCGGGTGCCGCCACTCGCAACAAACAAATAAATAATCAAGTACACACGAATATTTCTGGGAGCGAGAAACATGCAAACTTTCGCAGCAATTTTCGCTCTTTGTGGACTGTTCGTGCACGGTGAGCCACCCTCAATCCTCATGTTTGTGCTTGATCTCTACTCTTGGCTTGGTCCGCGGGTGCTAGCTTTCCAATACTTGTGGCAGCCCGTGTTGCTTCATCTCCGGAACCATCTTCGATCTCCTGCCTGCTCGTCTTCTCACTGCTCAGAGTCGGTTACATCAACGATGCCTTTTTGAATTTCAGGTGTTGATGCGCTAGATTACGGCGCAATCCAACCCGTTTGTCTGTGGGTTTCTGGCCATGGACAAGGTAGTCAAAGAGCTCTCGTCTCAGACCGTGACTCGAAACAACAAAATAATTGGATGAAGACCACTTCTCAAACTAGCGAGTGCACGCGAAAATTTGTTAGAGCGAAAAACATGCAAAACACGAATTTCGCGCGAACGTTCGCAATAGTTTTCGCAACCCGGAACGCGAAAAATCATTGCGAACGTTCGCTCTGCAAAACCTCTCTTCTTTCTCTCTCTATCTCTTTCCATCTAGCTCTCTCTATCTTTCTTTGTATGTTTGGAGGATGAGGCCCGCCGCTCGCAGCTACATACTACCTGAAGTTATTGGTTGCTAACGTCATCAGTCATGTGATTGGTCATGTATGACGACAGCAAGTCTGTCATGTCATGACTGCAGGCCCGTTCGTACAACACACACGCATACACACACACATACACACACACACACACACACACACACCATACACCATGTACCATGCATCACCCGTCGCAAGAGAACCATGCACATCTGAAAATATACTGGATGTGCACCCTCAGATTTTCTCTTATAGCAACGATAGTGGACAAGATCTGAATGAGACAGATCCGGACTTGCGCCAGATAACTGTCCAATCCACACAACCTGCGAAGCCATGTGAATCGACCACCAATGCACACCTGGTCTACACCACACGGAGTACATCGGCATAAAACGGCCAAGACAGTTACCTCTGCACACCCTACACTTGCTGGAGTAACCAGTATAGACAGCATGCTGCTCTAATAGAAGTAGACACTAGATGCACCGGTACCTTGACACACACACACACACACACATACACACATACACACACACACACACACACACACACACACACACACACACACACACACACACGCGCGCACACACGCACACACACCATGGATCATTTGACGCCCATCTCCGGAGGCCATGATAGCGTTGCTACAGCAGAAGCCATAGCAACTTGTGCTGGGATTGCACCATTCAACAGCTTGCAAAGCTGAAGAACTGACCGCCACTATTCAGCCTGGTAACACCACACAGCTATGAAGTTGCTTTTTCTGGCCAGTGAATCCCTCCTTTTTGGTGTTTTTTAATTTTTTTTCGACGCACACACATCACACCACATACTAGTCAAGAGGAGTCTGAGAAAGAGAAGAAAGACATGTGTGACTGTATTTGTCGGATTCGAACACACACACACACACACACACACACACACACACACACACACACACACACACACACACACACACACAGATAGGACATACCTGGCCAAGAGACGTATCGGAAAGACGGAAACGCAGCTCTACCCGCCAGCCCCAAGCTCGCGTCCAGAGGCAACCGCCACACCTGTATTCCAAACAAGAATGGAAAAAAAGTACGACCACACCAAAAACATTTGTCAACGTGCGACCCTGAGATTATGTGCAAACCGTGATCCAGTTCACACAGTTGTCCACAAAATTATGCACGCATGCCTGTGATATGAGTGCGCATTCGATATTGGTCATCACTACTGCAAAATCGGAAAGTTTAACGACCAAAAAGTTTAACGTTTTTGTAATTTTAGCATGATTACGAGCAGAAAGTTTAACGATGGCTTTGCTGGCCACCCATCTGTATGCGCATCTTTACACAGACCTCCACCGATAACGTATTTTTCAAATAATGAAAACAAATTGGTCGTTAAAACGTTAGACTTTGTGTCTCGTTAGACTTTCCGGTTTTACAGATATCACCGTTTTAGGAGCAGTATCTGCGCCTCGATACTTGAAGGGTTGAGGCGTTCCTACGGATGCGGAAAACTCGGCCTCTAGCCGAGTCTGACGAGAACCGTGAAATTTTGTATTATTTTTATTACCGCAATGAATAGAGTAAGCCGCGCACTCAGTACAAACACCATTAGCAAATCTTTGTTTTCATGTATAAAAACTTGTTCCTTGAATGTTTTCATTACCCCCCCCCCCCCTATTTACAGAAAATGAGTAACGAATATTCTTAAACTGTGAGGTTTGCGTACAACGTGTTAACGTTTTCGTCGTACGCATTCCAGTACAATAAGAGTCAAGACAGGGAGCTGGAAAATTTTACTACCACATGCAACGATTTTTTCGTAGATCTGCTCCGTTCCGTCGTGATTGGACGACTCTTCGTAGCAACTTCCGTTACTCGAACCTGGATGGCCAAGACCTTACGAATTCTAGTTGTGCGCAACGCCTCTATTATCATGATTTCAGGGTGAGTGGGCAGACGGTGTTATTACCATGGTGACGGGTGAGTGAGCAGACGGTGTTATTAGAGGTTGCACACAACGAAAATTTGTAGCCAGGTGACGAATATTTTTAACGAAAGAAGCTATTGAATGAATATTCGTAAACCGTGAGGTTGCGCACAACATGTAAACTTATTCGTAGCACATCGACGCGGCGCGCGCGGGTGCTCATAAGGAGAGTCAAGACAGGGAGGGAGTTGTAAAATATAAGTATTTTAGTACTCCGCGTTACGAAAAATATTTTCATAGATCTGCTCTGTTTCGGTCGCGTTTGGACGGATCTTCGTAGCAACTTCCGTTACTAGAACCCGGACGATCAAAATCTTACGAATTTCCTTTGTGCGCAACCTCTCTACATACCATGATTACAGGGTGAGCGTGCAGACTGTGTTATCACCATGGTTACAGGGTGTCATTACCATGGTTACAGGGTGTTATTGCCATGGTTTGAATTCTTACCCATGGGCATTGCGTAGTTGTTGGTCCACTCTCGTGCCGTCCGGTCAAACAGAACACGATCTCGATTATACTCGTTCTCAATAGATGGTACAACTCTATAGTAATGGCAAGCGTCTGGATTGGCTAACATGTCGTAGATCTTAACGAGAATATCGCGAAGAGTCGACCTCGGACTCCATATCCATGAGCTCATGATTGCCAGGTCCATGCTCCCATCACAGTTTACTCCAGGGTGGTATAGTCTTGTGCTGAACCTTACTCTAGGTGGACGGAATGGGTAGTCCTCTGGAAATTGGATGGTCAGGACGAACAACCCACCTTCATACGGAGTATCCGGCGGGCCCGTCATGGCGGCCTGCCAATGCAGCATATCATCATCAACTGGTCCAGCAGAACATTGTATGAGAGGCTCTTGCTGAAGATCGCCAAGCTCTTTCCTGATGCGCTTCAACGCCATGCCAGTGTGCTCTACTATTGTTCTGCTGGCACAATAATACAGTAAATCTTGCCCCAACCAGATGTACATCTACTTGGTGCAGCGGAAATTACCCCGGGCTGATATGATAGGCTTCCGCTTCATCCAGGTGTGCATGTTCCATCAACAGCACTTCAGTCCAAAACACTGATTTGTACGGTGAACACTGGATTCCGCTTTGTACAGCGTCCGGTAAACACAGGTTTACAATTTGCCTCATGACATGAGGCGATAATAGCTCCTTACAACGTTCTCAGTCGTGTTAGTGTACAAGCACACTTGGGGCCTCGAGGACAAGCCGATCACACGTCATTGCCACTCGGTAATAGCTGCTCCTGTAATAACGTCTATTTTTGCTGAATGAAGCTGAGCAGAACATAGCAGCGCACACGCTGCCTAGAAAAATCAGACTTAGCCTTCTCCACACATTTAACTTGTTACTGGTTTGAACTAACCAATAGTCACCGCTAGCTGCTAGCGTCACTGGACTTGGAACACGTCGTTGGACGATAGTTACTGTAAGTAACATTACAATGACTATGACTATTATAATGTAGTTACTAAGCCGGGAACACTACCATGACTACTACAGCATACCATACGACATCGACAACAACATTCGAAGTAAGTCCTTCTCCGAAAAAAGTATAGTAATTTTTTATTAAATTATTTAAAATATAGATTGAGAGATTGAGTATTTCGCTCCTGCTCTTGTAATTGTAGCAGTTGAGCACTCTTGCGTAGGGTAGCCTTTGCTGTTTGCGTTATGCAGCTGTATGCAGAGCTCACTGACTTGCCAGTTTGAGCACTCTGGCAAGGTACGTTCGGGCCTGATTGGAAATTTTTATTTCCATTGCTATCAGGTTCGGCCTCATTTCCTCTGTGCTGCGCTGACGAGTCCACAAAGGACGAAACAGTTCTGTCCGCGGATTGAGTATTAAAATTTTAATTATTATTAATTTTGTTCCATAGACTACCGCGTACCGGTAGTTCTGGAAATAATTCATTTCTTTTCTGTCAGATCGTGGACTAGAACAGTAGAAGTAACAGTTGTAGTAGAACGTAGACTGTTCCAGACATCGGTGATAATGAATCCGACTATCGTTAGGCGAATAAAAGGCGAGATAAAAGGAATGATCGAAAGCCCACCGCCGGGTTTATCTATCAGATCTTCAGAGAATGATCTTTGCTACGTAGATTGCACTATGCAGGCTCCACCAGGCAGTCCGTATCAAGGTGGCCGTTATGAACTGATATACCGCTGGACCCACCATTATCCATTCACTTGGCATTCAGTCCACCAGAAGTGAGGTTCAGGACCAAAATCTACCATCCCAACATTGACAGCCACGGCAACATATCCTTGTCGGTCCTTACTTCTGAATGGCCTGTTGTATATACAATTTATACGACCCTTCTGTCTATCCAATCCATCCTCGATGATCCACTTCTGGATACGCCGCTAGTGCCCGAGATCGCTCGTATCTACAGGACAGATCGTGCGCAGTATAACAAGAATGCAAAGGCATGGACCATAAAGTATGCAATGGGAGGTAAGAAAGATGTTTTCAGGTCGAGTTTGCCAAAGGCGGATCGCGGATAACAACATGTTTGGTCATGGGACAGGGTGGGCACTGATACCTTATTATTTTAATTTATTTGTGACAATCTCCAGGGGTGTAGCTGGACCGCCTTCAGATTCGTTAGAGAGATTAAGATGCACGTTATTTCAGACGTGACGCGAAAGCTCAGCTCGCTTTTTTTGGCTCGCACGTAGAAAAACAACCCGAGTGACCTGCAGCTCACGTCGAAATTAGGAGTTTTACGCCAAATTTGACGTCAAATTGCGTGTCGTAGACCTGGCTAAAATCAGTGGCGGTCAATTCATCAGCCTCGCAAGCTGTTGAATGGTATAATCTTGGCACAAGCTGCTATGTATAACGTAGCTTATTCGCTATCATCGCTTCAGCGATGGGCAGGAATATGACTATAGGTATGAGCTGGTCCACCTTCTAGAGGGGTGCACAGCTGCTTCTTCAAGATATTCTTGCGGGATATGTTTTATTTAAAGTTTGACTATCATAACGTTACGTGCATGTTTGCAGGTGCATGTCATCATGGTCACTACCTGCATGCTGAATCTAGGTCGAAATTTTTTTAGGGAAATGCACGTGCCCCATGCGGGCCACGCGCCTAGTCTCCATAGACTTGTGATCTTCTGTTGGGTACCCTAGCTAGGCCTGGGGACTCAGTGCATGCACTAAAAATACATTATATAATATTATATTACATTGCAGACTCAGCGGAGGACGTTCAGGTTGATTGTAAATCTGAGTTTCATGCCGTTAGGCAATCATCAGACAACTGATACTCGGGTCTACCCAACAGTATGCTTATAAACACATAGGGCCACAAGCATAAACAAATTTAGCACTAAATCTGGTGTGAGGTATGGGGAGAAAGCTGGCGCGGGCCAAGGCGCGACAGTAGAAGTGCCAGGAGGGTGGCGGGCAACAGGCAGGTGTGAGCATGAAAGTGCGGAAAGAGGCAATGGGGAGGCAGTGTACACAAAATGGATGGAGGTGCCAGGAGGACGGCGGGCAACGGGCCAGTGAGATTGCTACAAGTAGGGAGTCGTTTGGTGACGGGCAGGCGTGAGCAGAGTGGCATCGCCAACAACCACACAACAGGCCAAGGGATTGTGTTATTAACAATAATGGGTGCTCAGGCAAAGTGCAGTACAGAAATGCAGGCATGAGAATCAAATTTCACACCTATCAAATGAACTGACCAAGTACTGTACGGCACTTTGCCTGACCACCCATTATTATTAAGAACACAATCCATTGGCCTGTTGTTGGCGATGCCACTCTGCTCACGCCTGCCCGTCACCAAATGACTCCCTACTTGTAGCAATCTCACTGGCCCATTGCCCGCCGTCCTCCTGGCACCTCCACCCATCTGCTGTACACTGCCTCCCCATCGCCTCTTTCCGCGCTTTCTGGCTCACACCTGCCTGTTGGAGGCAAGCTTAAATTGGGTAAACCCTGAAAATGCGAAAAATATTTCAAAAAGTCCTACGGAGACCCCAACGTAGGAAACAGCTTTCCTACGGATATCCGTAGAGAGTTTTACGTATGAAAGTTGCCCTCGCTCCCCGGCGTGTACGACATACGGATTTTCATACGTAATTACGTAGAGCGAAACCTCCCTATTGACCACTTAGGGCCGTTTCACACGAGGTATACATGACTTTTCACGAATGGGCGTTCTAGGCACACTACACAGCGCGTGATTTCACACGAGTGTCGCAACAATGCTTTTCAAGCAGCAGTTGCCATGGCAGCTTTGACCTGCTTCGCACAGAAGTCGTAAAATACGGAATCCGCACGCGAACGCGGGAGTTTTGAACACAAAATAATAATAATTATTATTATTAGTTTGGCAAGGAGAGATGTTCTCTCCCTGATTCTCGTTTTCTTTGATCGCCACAAGGAGAGAAAGATGAACGGACGAGAGAGGTTGCAAAGGATGGCGAGGCGTAGAAGGACTGCATTGCCCTCGCTTGTTCAAAGCTATCAAGGGGGTGATCTCGATATCCAAATTGCTCTCTTTGGCAAAAGCATTGAGTTTCTCGGCGATCTCCCTTTCCCTCGCAATACGCTTCACCATCTGGCCACTTTTTGACTTTTGATAGTCGGCCCACAACTCAATAAGTCTAGCCTCCAGGTCATCAGAGAATATTTGGCGAGGCATTGTCCGAAACGGAAGGCACAACCAGCAACCAGCAATGAAAGCAAACAGAAGCAAAAAAAGCAAACACGACGACAGATCACAATGCAAGGAAAACGAAGTTTGTCAGTAGAACGCTGGGTATATCCTGCTTTCTACACCCCTCCTGGTCTTGCTGAAAACGTATACGATGCGTTTCACATTTCGCGCCAAAAGTGCTCCATCTCCTAGGGAACATAACCGGAAACGTGACATGTACGCGATTTTGTACCTCGTGTGAAACGGCCCTTAGCCCGAGGACTTAGAACTTTTTCCTCAACTTAGAAAAAAATCAGAACTGAAAGAAGAAAAATCTGAAGCCAAATGTAGGGATTTGAACCCAAACTGTCAGATTCTCAGTCAAAGACCTTGGGGAACATAGTACAAGTGACAACTGATCTTGGGGTATTTGCGGGGCTGATATGTCATCACCATGGTATAGCGACTGTATGCAGGTATCTATTGTTTCCTTGAGAGGCACGTTTGTAAAGAGGCTGACTACATCGAAAGAGCACACGCTGTTCCTGTGCTCTTCCATTTTTTCTCATGTTTGTGTTGTTTGTGTTTCCAGGTGATGAAACCTTATCTAGTCTAAAGCAATCAGTGCCTGGATATTTGACAACGGATGGTCTTCAAGATGGGCTTGGTGTACCCTTTATTCGTGTGGTTGTCATCGGAGAAACCGGTGCGGGCAAGACAAGTCTGGTATGCTCTCTCGGTCGCAAGAAGATCCCAACAGGAAGGGCAGACAGTAGCACGATTGGTACGGACATCAACACGTTCATCTTAGACAGTGACAACGCGGAGATGTCACACAGCATCAACGGAGAAGAGGCACTAACAAGGAGAATTGCAACAACCCTTAAAGGCACCGTGACTTCACGTCAGAGAAGCAAAGTGGTGATGGAGAAAGACAGCAGGCTAATCTCTACCTGTAATTCGTCTGCTGATAGTGTTGCTGCTGCTGCTAGTGCGGATGCCAGTCCTGCTGATGTCGGTGCTGCTGCTGATGCCAGCGATAGTTCTGCTGCTGCTGCTGCTGCTGTAAATGAGGCTGACTGTGTTGCTGCAGACACTTATGATGGTCTATATATGTTCACAGAGAGTTCATGCATGGAGGAAGAGCAATCTATTCCATCGCATCTCTTTCCGACCATTGCGGGCACGGTAAATTCACACGATTTCCTCGACTCCGTCAGTAGCAGCATAGCACAACAATCGTTTCAGATCATACGTGTTTGGGATACAGCCGGCCAGGACGCGTATCGATTACTTCAATACATCTCTTTCGGAGCGGACCGTACGTCTTATCTCGTCACGTTCAATGCCAGCCGCCCTGTGGAGATGGAAGTCCCAGAGGCTACGGTAAGGCAGTAAAAGAGAAATACATGTATGTTGGGAAATATCATTTAACAAACGGGCTGAACAGGAGCGTCGGAAGGTATTTTAGGGTGATACGGTCAGCCATCCGAAGTACAATTTACTAGTGGGGTTGGGTGTCTCCTCGAAACTTAGAGCACATATCCGTGCCTCTTAAAAGAAGGTTTACAGGGTACCAGGGGAAAAGAGTGGTACGGTCAAAACACTACTGACTGTATCTTGCCCGACGGCCCTGGGGCAGGAGGGCAATATTATTATGTTTCCGCTTGGAAATATGCACTGCATCCACTACTGGCCCTACAACCCTTTATTTCTTTGCATCTTCAGCTTGCCTTGTCCAACCTCGCGATGATGCTCTTTACAATTCTTCCAAGATGCCATATCACAAGTTGGTTTATGCACCCAGTTTTTTCCTTGCAACTACATGTATGTCCGTTAGTGCGAGGGTTATTTCACGGCTGGCTCTGTCCAGGTAAAATTCTCTCTGACAGTCCCAAGTGGTCCTGCATCACGGCCTTGTGCTAGGATCAGCATACTTACATCTATGCTATTTACTATATCAGACATTCTGGCCTCAGCCCATTCTTAGTTTCACCAAGTTTGAATCTGGCTTTGTAAAAATACCCCTGTATTTGCTTGGTTCCTACGGATACGGACGTGATTTTTTGCTTGATTTTCTCCTGTTCTCTGTGTCTGCATGTCTCTCTGCATGCCAGTAAATGCGGAGCAAGAAGTAGATTGTGGCTGCTGACAATCTATTTTTCATAGCTGATTTAAATAACCGTCTTCTCGTCCATTTTTCCTACGTCCCCATTAATTTCATCAATACCTGTGTTTTTGTACTGTTATGGCGGCTGTTTACCCAAGCCTTGATTTTGTATTGGCTGTTGTTTGTACTGTCATGGGAAACTAAAGGTAAATTTGGAAACGGTATCTAGGAGACACTGGGTCACAAGTGCTTGCGCCGCATTTGACTAGCTATGCAAGATCTTAAGGAGTCAGACGTGTACAATTCAGCATAACGACTAAGAGCACTTCCAAGGGAAGACTTGTGCTCCAGCATTTCTTCTTCACCTTTTGCTGTATGTCTATGCATCTGTTTCTGTGTTTTGTAAATGGTGCAGGTTCGTCATCATGGACAGCATAGGCATTGTGCTGCCGCCGTTCCTGGACAGTCAAGCCTGCTGTATATTCATGATTCCCTACAAGTGCTCAATCATCTGGTGCAGAGCTCCAATATGCGAGTGTTTATCGTCGGCACTCACATCGACTTGCGTAGCTCTTCTCGCCGTTCGCTGCAGAAGGAAAATAACGTGATCATGGACAGCCTTCATGGCAAACGGTATCGGCACTTAGTCAGCGAAGACGATATCTTGTTCGTGAACAACACCTGCTCAGGAAAGTTTTGGCGCAGGGAGGATCCGGGGATCAAGTATCTACGACGCAAGTTGGTTGAAGAGAGCCGCCACCAAGACAAGATACCTGCCGCACGCCTTCTAGAGACATTGGCACTCCAGCAGCTCTCAACAGACCCGGAGCTCACACGCCCCTGGGTATCACGACGTGAGTTCTTCCGGCTGATGTGGCTAGTCGGTAGCATTGGCCGCCCTAGTGAGCTCAACTCAGTATTAGAGTTTCACCACGGCCTTGGAACGACGTTGTTCTACCCGACATCTGACGTATTGCGTGACATCGTCATTGTCCAAGTACCGTGCGTTGTAAAGCTGGCAGCCTGTCTAATCCAGCCGGGTCTTGAGCTCAAGGATTTCACCGAAGATCCACCCACCCGTGAAGATCTGTACTTGTATAAACACGGCTTCATCACAGTTGCCATGGCAATGCGACTTTGGCGAGAATATAGTCCTCCTCGGCTGTATGAGCTAATGAAGAGTGATGAGCAGCGCAAGGTTTTCCTTCAGCTGATGGAGAAGCTGTGTGTGCTGTGTGACGTCGGCGAGATCGACACGGTCACAAGCGGTATCAAGGAGATCTTTCTCATGCCGGCAGTGGCGGAACTCACCTCTATTCCTGTCTTGCACGATGTGCTGGTCTCCGAGGCAATTCTACTGGTGACGCATAACGCTGATCATTTCCCACACGCCATCTTTCTCCTGCTCGGTGTTCTCTGTATCACACGGCACAACAAGCTCCTGATCAACGCCGGTATGAAATGCAGCGCATGGAGGAAGGTTGCTCTGTCCAAGCATTGTATGCGGCTACCCTGGTGCATCGAGAGAGGCGAGTGGATTCTCCTCACCTACATGAAGTGTGGCATCCGTATTCAAATGGAGTCTATCGACCAGAGTCGAGTGTTCGGCCCTGGTGAAGGCACGGAAATTCTGCGTCAGATTCGGCAATGGCTGTCTGAAGTGCAAGCTACAACCAATCTCCGGCTGGACGTGATGGTCAGTGTATACTTGTAGTATTTCACCGATTTAAAATTGCTTTGTTGTTCACTGCGTTTGATGTAGGGCTATGGCCTGCTACTCTGAGCTCTGCTGATGAGACCTATCAAAGTTAGGACAGATAGCTGCACAGATATTGAGTATAAAGTACAAAAAAAACAAGTTGCTTATTACTTACAAAAGTGCGTAATACCACCTGCTCCAGAATAACAATGCGTCTAACGTCAGGCCCACACAAGGGCGATTTTCGGCCGATATGGTAAATTATACGAAAATTGCCTGGTGTGCATTGTGTAATCACACGCCGCAGTTTCTGACAAATTTGTGTGTGTATAGGTAGTCCGACCCAGTCGGCCGATTTCGTGTCGTTGTCGGAGCATTGGCCGAAAACTCAGCCCAGTGTGTGCCAGACATAAGCCTTGTTTCTTTGAAAAATTTCGAGTGTAAATGAATTTTTGTAAAACGCTGTTTGACTTGTTTGAGTGTTGTTGCTTGCGTGGTTTGTGTGAGTGCTTGTGTGTGTCTGTGTGTGTATGCTTGTATGTGTGTGTACGTGTGTGTGCTCTTCTGTGTACGCGTTGGGTGTTTCCATTGCAGGAGGCAGCGGCATGTGGCTGTGGCAGTGTTCTCCTGTCACAATCAAGCTGGACATACACCTGTCTACAATACAATATTGTGAGCTAAACTAAAAAAGTGTTTTATTGTGTATGAGTATGTTTGTATGTGTGTGCATGTGTGTGCACGTTTGTGTGTGTGCGTGTGTGTGTGTGTGTGTGCATACAGGATGAACACCTGGTACTGCGCGCCTCCCTGAGTCAAGACGCTGTGTCTGCAGGTGAGGAACTGACACGTTGAGAGCAGTACTGGTGGCAATGTTTGGGTATCGAGTTGTTTGAAGCGCACAAAACTCATGTGCTACCGTAAAAGTCCGTAAATAAGTACCTGCCCGAAAGAAATACCCCCTTCATTCTTTTGGCTCTGTCTGTTAAAGTCAAGTCAAGCCCGATAAACATACTGCCCGAAATAAGAACCGGTACGGTGCGCACATGCAGCACGTAGAATGTACGTCGACATGAAAATGACTTCTCCACTACACACAAGTCAGGTCCGAAAGTCAGTTCGTGCCCGAAAGTCAGTACCCACCTGAAAGTTAGTACGGGTGTGGTCCCTAAATTCGAAAGTAA
>NC_088648.1:34546930-34611127 GCF_964019385.1 Sycon ciliatum
TATCGAGAGAATTCGCCAGCATTGGTGAAGGTCTGCAGATGATGAAAGCTGTGGTTCCCGTCGATCAACATGCTCGTCTGGAATCCTGAATGAAACGTTCTAACGTTAGGAGGACGTCAAGACAGTATAGTTGTGTATAGGACTTGAGGAGATATCGACAAGTCTACTCTAGCACTGCTACATGTACCTGTAAGTCAACGCTAGGTTGTGTCATATGTTTGATGCGATCACGTGTATTCCATTGAGATATTTGTAAGATGATCAGCCAACCTGTGAACATGTATCTATACTTTGTCTATACTTTGTCTATAGTGATTCTCTAGTCGTCAGCAACGATATGGGTATTGTGGCGTAACGAGCGCGTATATATTTTTATTTATTTAATTAATTTACGATTCCCGAGTTGTTTCCTATGTTGATAAATACACATCATACGATACCATGCATAGGTATAGCTGCAATGGAGTCCTCAACTTCATTCTGCCGACTCCCAAGTTGCTTTGTTTATGCCTGAGAACAGAGATTCGACTTAGAAGAAGGACACAATTCAGGTTCGAGTATTATTCTGGTATCTGACACAGTATTTGTTTTGTCTCTTAGGAAACTGTCGACAACCGTGGTGCTCACATTCCTGCCTTGATCTTTTGAGAGAACCGTTTCCAATTTGAACTTGAACACGATTTATTATTATTCAGTGACTATTTTGGAAGAAGTATTGGGGTAATGTGACTCAGTCCTCAATACATTTTAGTTGCGTGCACTTTTACTTGGTCTGTATTGTATTATATTATTTTACTTTGGCATTCCCAACAGACCCTAAGGTCTTCTTACAGGGTGCCCAATCTAAAATTTCAATCTTCAATACCAGGTCAATGTTGAAATGAGCGTGATTGGTTCTATGTTACCATGGTAACTGTGTAGCCGCTTTGTGCTGTGTGCAATGTGAGCCATGAATACGCTATCAGTATCAGTCAGAGGATGTAGACTAAGACATTAAACACAGTACAGTAAAACCGGGTATAAGCTGCCTGCCATGTGAAGATGCCGAGACCTCTGGTCGGTTGAGCATGGCAAGCCCCACCAGCACTATCTCACCCCATGCTAGCCCCATGCATGTGCCTGCCGGTGAGTTGTGCATTTTGAAAAAAATAAAAAGCGACCTCTGGGTTTAGCGACCACCTGCTCCTAACGACCGTTTTTCCACGCACCGACAGTTCTACACAGACACTGTGGGACCTGGTTCTAAAGACCACCTGGCTTTAACGACCGCCTTTGCTTGCACCGTGGGCTGGTCGCTTAAACCAGGTTTTACTGTAGTCTTAACTGGTTATCTGGTGTTTATCGCCGGCTGATCATGCATGATTGGCAACATTAGTTCCATGCGTTGTAACTAGCGATGAGTGACGAAATTCACGACCCTTGGCCGACCCTTGGCCGGATAATCTGCATGGTGTGTTTGCTGTATATTCATCTCCAGCCAGGCGGATCACTGAGGGATACCGGATTGCTTATAGGTGATAACAAGAGTCCATAAAAAAGAATATGCAACTGTGGTTATGGGTTCGTGTGCGGCATGCTGCCTTCATTACGTAACTTGCCGCGCATCTCGCCCACAGAATAGAGATCACAGTCACATACTCTTGGTTATTGACTCATGTTTATACATGTAATGTGAAACCGGTGGAAGTTCATTGCGACTGAGGCTCCCGTACGTGCCAGCTCAATGCATGGTTCTCCTGCGTATGCATGCACTGGTTTTCAACACAGGCACCACACATACATTAACAATACAACACTACGCGACTGGTCACACACACACACACACACACGCATGTCCAACTAGTCTGAAGCGTCAAGCCTCTAACCACACCACACCAGTCACGGTCATCAAGCCATGAACGACATTCAGTAAAACCTGTCATGGAGACCACTCGGATAAGGCGACCAACTGTCCAAGGGGACCACTACCACCAGGACCAAAGGTTGTCAATTTCAGTCAACTGACCCTGTATAAGGAGCCCACCTGAACACAGCAACCACATTTTGAAGGTCCCTTGAGCGGTCGCCTTAGACAGGTTTCACTGTAATTACAGCAGTCATGATCATCAAGCCACCAACCAAACTACAGCAGTCATGATCATCAAGGCACCAACCAAACTACAGCAGTCATGATCATCAAGCCACCAACCAAACTACAGCAGTCATGATCATCAAGCCACCAACCAAACTACAGCAGTCATGATCATCAAGCCACCAACCAAACTACAGCAGTCATGATCATCAAGCCACCAACCAAACTACAGCAGTAGTCACTGGAATAGTGTCTGACACGCTGCACACAATGGACATGCCAGCAGTCGCAGAATATAATCTCAAGTTTTTCAAAGTGTTAAGCTAACAGCCGCCCGCAGCCATTCTACATCAACATGGGATCCAGGCAACAGTTGGTGAAATGCAGAAGATTTATGTGAGCTGTATTGTAAGCAAAGATTTGGTCAAAACACGAAGAGTTCAACGAACCCAGATTTTAGCTTCCAAGCAAATCACTTCGCTGCATACGTCACTATGTGTTAACCAAATTTTCCAGCAAGTCAGGGTGAAAGCAAAAAGATGATCCGTCAGACGATAGGAACGGAATGAAGATCTCCAGTGTAAAATAATAATATCACCTGTCTCCAGGGCATCGTTTTCGCCATGGTGATCAAGAGTTGCAGGCCAGCACATTTGGCACAGCCAATACACACCATCACAGCGAGTACAGCCAGCGCAGTCAATACAGGCATCACAGCCATCACATCGGGCACAGCCAGTGCTCCTAGCACAGCTATGACCAGATCACAGCCAGCGCAGACAATACAAGCATCACAGCCATCACATCGGGCACAGCCAGTGCTCCTAGCACAGCTATGACCAGATCACAGCCAGCGCAGCCAATACAAGCATCACAGCCATTGCATCGGGCACAGCCAGTGCTCCTAGCACAGCTATGACCAGATCACAGCCCGCGCAGCAAATACAAGCATCACAGCCATTGCATCGGACACAGCCAGTGCTCCTAGCACAGCTATGACCAGATCACAGCCAGCGTAGCCAATACAAGCATCACAGCCATTGCATTGGGCACAGCCAGTGCTCCTAGCACAGCTATGACCAGATCACAGCCAGCGCAGCCAATACAAGCATCACAGCCATTGCATTGGGCACAGCCAGTGCTCCTAGCACAGCTATGATCAGATCACAGATAGCACATCCAGTGCATCCAGTGCATCCAGAACAGCGAATATAACCAGCGCTCCTACGAGAACAACCAGCACACATGACATAGGAGCAGGAGATATCCAACTGACCCGCCAGAGCAGGAGATATCCAACTGACCAGCCAGAGCAGGAGATATCCAACTGACCAGCCAGAGCAGGAGATATGCAACTGACCAGCCAGCATAGGCAGGAGAGATGGTGAAAAGCATGTACATACCCAGCCTCTAGTCGCATATGAAGAGTACACCACTGTGGAGAACAACAAAGAACATGACATGCACAAAGAAACACATAGAGAGCTCATCAAGAGGGATGAACATCGTGCCACTAGAACTATGTCAAGCGAATCAAATTGTTCTGTATATCACAGAAAATTGAGTTACGTAAAACAAAACAATCATAATAATTATTGTATGGACGTACCATCATCGTCCGGCGAGTAAAAAGTCCAGCAGAAACGCTGTGCATTTGTGTCCAGGAATCAAACTGCCAGACATTGAAAATAGGGACTTACTTGAAAATTCTCTTCAGCCTGTCTCTTTGTCGGTGTCCTGTAGTCCAAATAATGTCGAGAACATCAGCGCAGGTCCAGTCGCGATCCGCACGAGCGAGATATTCCAAAACGCCACGCACATTGCTGAGGGACGGCTCGCCAAAGTTGTGCTCTTGGATGAGGTCGATCAAGATTGTCTCGAATTCTCCGACGTACTCACTGTCACTGAGCTTGACGGCCTGATGAGCAAACAACTCTGGATGCAATAGACAAGCAAACCAAGAGTTACGCACACACATACACAAGCATGTATCATGAACACGCATGACACACACACACACACACACACACACACACACACACACACACACACACACACACACACACACACATTTGCGGGTGCACAAAAGGACGCATACTCACGCACGCACACGTGGGTGTATAAACACACAACACGCACACATTCGTTACAACAGATACAAGAAAGCACACGTTGACGTTGAATCACCATATGCATAGAGGTAAAACAAAGAAAAAATAAACAGGAGAGCTTACCAAGAATGGAAAAGCATTCAAAATTCCCCCGGCATCAGCAAGCCTATCCGCATGCCCATCAGCAAGCCTATACGCATGCCCATCTCCATGCGGGATACGTGACCAAGTCAATAGAGTCGGCGGCAGACTCTGATTTTATCTGCTACCACCTCCAGATCGCCCCACATCGTACACAGCTGGAGGGAGAAGGTGTGCTCCTCATCCTTCTCTCCATCATTCTGTGAACCCTTCCACATATATGCCACATGCCACTAGGCCACTATAGAATAGCCACTGTGACGTCAAAGACCCCGCTCGCATGTACACACTACACATCCATAGACCCCCACCAGCCAGCACAACCACCAACACAGTAAACACAGTATAGTGTTTGCGACAAGATATGTTTGAGACTGGCTTGTGAAGTTCAATTTTTGCAATGTGACGCCTCTCGCAAGATCAAAAAATACCTCCACATCAGGAACATTTCTCGTTTCACAGTATCTCGCTTCTGTCCACTGTCACATCAATCACTGTCACAAATAACAACATCCGTAGAAGCAGCATTATCACTATCATCAGCCACCGCTTCTGCCACCACCGCCACAACGATCAGCACCACGAACACCATCAACAACAACACCACTCCATCCCCGAGAGTACAATGAACCACAACCGCCACCGCCACTACCACCGCCACGCCACTACCACCGCCACGCCACTACCACCGCCACGCCACAACCACCGCCACGCCACTGCCACCGCCACGCCACTACCACCGCCACCTCCACGCCACTACCACCGCCACGCCACTACCACCGCCACGCCACTACCACCGCCACGCCCACCGCCACCGCCACGCCACTACCACCGCCACGCCACTACCACCGCCACGCCACTACCACCGCCACGCCACTACCACCGCCACCGCCACGCCACTATCACCGCCACACCACTACCACCGCCACGCCACTACCACCGCCACGCCACTACCATCGCCACCGCCACGCCACTACCACCGCCACGCCACTACCACCGCCACGCCACTACCACCGCCACGCCACTACCACCGCCACGCCACTACCACCGCCACCGCCACGCCACTACCACCGCCACCTCCAACAACATGACCAGTGTTGGTATAATTCTTGCTTCATAGTTTAACATGTTTTCGATTTCGACAGCAGGTTACAAGGCAAGGACGCACAGTGTTCCTGACTACAACCATAACCCGGTTGTTGGCAGAGTCCTGGTCTTGCCAGCATTCGAATGACCAGTACAATACGTACCTCGTTGTTCATCGTTTAGTTCCTTCTTCAAACGGTTAGCCAAGTCGAAACGATCAGCTTGCCGCAAAGTCTTCTTGCTAGAGCATACAAACAAACATAAACAAAGGACCGCAAAGTGATAACAATTGGTTTTAGAGATATTGACCCAAAGGCCCCAATGCCCCAGCTACATCCCTGAACGAGGCTAGGGCCCTCTCAGCACCAGCATGCGTGACCGCAAGCAGGGACAGATCACCAGCAAACTGACACTCAGTTAGCTAAACTCTGCGATGCTCTGCCAATCTGGCATTGAAAGCTGAAATGCCGCGCTTTCCGAAGCTGGGCGAGTGTAATCCTTAGCGCATAATCACCAGCAGAAATATCTCTCAAATACGCGCAAGCAGGTCTCCACCCACACGAATACTGGCAGTCATGTCGCTATGGGAGGAATGAATGATGGTGAATAGAAACTCTGGGACGCTCCACCCCCCCACCCCCCTCCCCTCACGGAGCCACACATAAGGTACACCCACACACAAGTACACACCCACACCAACACAGAGACACACACACACACACATAGATACCAACTTGTACCTGTATTTCCATTCGGTAAGATCGTCAGGAGCTGGTGTTGATGGTGGTGATGGGGATGATTCTGCTGCACTGACGGATGCTGAACTAGCTATGTTGGGTAGACACACAATACCATAATGTCCAGGATCCTGAATAAAAACACCACACATACAATACCATAGTGAACAGGATGTTGGATAACAACACAACACACAATACCCTAATGAACAGGATCCAGGACACAACTTTGCTTAGTTTTCCCCCTGCGTCTGTCATCTGCACGGATGGTACGGCTTTCATGTCCCATCGGACTCCTGACAAAAGAGCAGTGTAAAAACTGGATCCACTACAGGAATTTGAGTACGGATTATGCTACGAGTACGAGGGGTTTACGACAAATATTTTCCCGGTCACGTTAGCACAAGGGAAAATACGAGGGACACGGTATACACAGAGTACGACTGGTATAGTCCATTTACTGTAGTGTCTTGTATTAAAGCCTGTCTCGTATAGAAGCCTGTTTCGAATACAAGCCTGGTTTATAAGACACACTGGCAGCACAAAAGCCTGGTTTCAGTGTTGACACCCGTAGAAATACCCGGTTTGAATAGAAGCCTAGCACTGACAGCGGCTCCTACAGGAATAAGCAGCCCGGCTTTAATACGCGGCATTACCGCATCCCATGTTCCTGCCAAATAGAGAGCGTGACTACCCCCTCCCCCCCCCCCCCCCCCCCCCCTAAGTTGCCTAGTTTACTCTTGTCAGTGACCCATGTGAACCACGCGGAGTATATCTTTGAACAAGGCGAACCCAGCAGGGTACTGATATATCACTGAACATACCTGGCAGAGAACGGCCGCTAATTTGCGGAAATCACCCACATCGTACTGTACCATGGGATAATATTGTTGCAAACACCGAACGACAAGCCACAAGGCTCGTTTATGGCGACTCTTGAGTTTCATGCAGTGTGCATTCAAGAGGCAACATAAAGATACTGCTGTACAATACGGTATACCAGTGGCTTTAATGCAGACATAATTACGTCAATCACACACACAACGCATACCTGTTGCCATGACTTCCAGAACCGGAGAGCGTCTTGGGAGACAAGCTGAGGTGCGGTGCGTCCTTCAGTATATGCTATCGGACACATGGGGACATCGCCGAGCTTCAGAGCGGCAACGGTGTGAAAGCACTGCTTTGCAGACAAACCACCGCCAGAAGCAGCAGTAACAGCAGCGGTACCAGAGGCCGCAGAAACAGCAGTGGGGCCAGTAGCTGTTGGGCCAGTAGCGGTGGGGCCAGTAGCTGTGGGGCCAGTAGCTGTGGGGCCAGTAGCTGTGGGGCCAGTAGCTGTGGGGCCAGTAGCTGTGGGGCCAGTAGCTGTGGGGCCATCAGTAACTGCGGTAGTGGAACGAGTAGCCATGGAAACATCGGTGTCAGCGGTAGGATCACTGGCAGCCCTGGTAGCAGCACTGGCACCCGCAGGGACAGTGTTCGCCGATGGAGATGACGCGGAGCAGTTTTCGCGTCCATGTAGTGTACAGAGTACGTCCCTGTTCATCGCACCACACTCACATCTCAATAGCTCCTGTACAGTGAACAACACAACACACAACACAAACACACACATACACACAAACACATAAACACACAACACACATACACACAACACACATACACACAACACACATACACACAAACACACATACACACACATACACACATACACATAAAGAATGATTAGTTACCGGGGTAGATGTGTTTTGAAATTTCAAAAAAAACGTCAACTATGCAACGAAATGGCATTGGGATGGGCAAGAAAATACTAACAAAAACAGACTGGCATACTGACAGAGAGAAAAGACAGCTACAGGCAGCAAGAGAATTTTGCAAGGAATGGGGAGACAGAGACAGACATACAGACCTACATAAAGGAAGAGAGAAAGACGGACAGACAGACAGAGATAGAGATGGATAGACAGAGAATGACATAAAGCCCTGACACAGGGGTGAAAACATCGCCGCAAAAGTGATTTTTGATCACCTATATCTTGATGAGGATCGAGTTTTCGGCTAAAGCGATTATCACCAGGTACTCAATTTAATTGAATGAGTGCTAAGTTCCTCTCTTCTGCAAAAGAACAATAGCAGATCAGAACAGAATGCTGAAGCCACTAATGCTAGACCAGTGAGAATCGCAGCTTTCCATCGTGGATATCATTATCAGGTTGTAAGTGGCCACGTCTGACTGATTCCAGCATTAGAGTGGCTGAATGGGAGCTATGCATAATCTTCCCGCCGTTTTGGTTTCGCGGGTCAAGTGACTCAAGTCCACTTCAACCGTATGAACTGTGATACCAGCAGCCATGCATATCAGCTCATGAACTGCGTACGGTCATACTCACACATGCACTAGAGCTGGCTGGACCTGCCAAATATGGGACAAATTGCCCTGCAAAAAGCCTGTGGCCATTTTTATGCATAGGTGGCATCAAGAGACCATAACCCCAAGAGTGTGCAACTCTGTACATGGGGATACGTGCGGCGGAATTCCAACATTACGTCAAAGATGACGTACACTTTGGTTGCGCTTGCCCTACTCCCTACTCCCTGCTTCCAAGCACCGCGGAATGTGGAATGCGGAGTTTTATCCTCTGCGCCTCAGCGGCACGACGTAATGTTGGAATTCCGCCGCGCAGTGGGCCTACAGCAGCCAGACCCCAGTTGCACACTCTGGGGGGGGGGGGGGTATGGACTCTTGGTGGTACTGATCAGCACATTCCATAACTATCAACGACGAGTATCATGTTAAGGCTGCAACCACACTAGGTACAAAACTGCGTAAATGCAACTTTTCTGCTTATGTAGTCAAGGAAACGTACTGCGTTTCCTTTCAGCAAACCGGGTACCCCTGTAGAAAGCAACTTTTCGCCATTTCCTTGCGATTTGTTCTCAGACCCAGAAGTGAAGACAAAACGCTCAAGGATTCCTTGCGCATGAAATGCCAGTGTGGATGCGACTTTGCGTTATCTAAAAGCTGAACGCAAACGCGTACCGTATTTTTCGGAGTATAGTGCACACCTTTGTATAACACGCACCCCCAATCTTCAGTGGGGGTGCGCACTTCAATCTTCATAGAAGTACATGCATTTCATATTCGGAGCATAGTGCTCACCTGCGATCTAGGGCCTAAAATAGCACATCTAAAGTGCGCACTATACTCCGGAAAATACGGTACTTGATTTTGTACGTAGTGTGGTTGCAGCCTAAGTGGTGGTGGCAACTGAAATCCGACAACAGCTCACAATGCAAAAACCCAGCACCCAATTATGGACTAAGCAATAGAGACAGCTGTACCCAGCACCCAATTATGGACTAAGCAATAGAGACCGCTGTAGTCGGTGCTGCACTCTAGCACGAGATCAGGGGTCGGATTCCAGTTGCTATCGATGTACAACCATAATGAGTTAGTGATGACAAATTATTGATCGTCATGATCGTTTCACCTGAACAGCAACAAGAAAGCCAGTTTGGAGGGTGGCTAGAGAGATATGCAATAGGAGAAAGGGAAAAAAGACAAGTGCACAGGGATGGGGATGGGGGATACAGGGGGTGGGGGTAAAGAGCATTTTCATACATACCTTGAGTTTGATTTTCTTGTGCGCTACTGCGAGGACGTCTTTCACCCAGACATGGATCTGGTTGAGGATAGGGACACCTTCACCACTGCCAAACTCATAATGCAGGCTGTTGGCCTCTACGCAGATGCTCACACCACATTTCATGTAGCGTAGAATTAGCCACATATGATTGGCCAACGGTAGACGCATGCAGGTCTTGGCTAGTGCCGTATTCAACCACGAATAGTTTGCCTTCCTGACACATTCAGCATTGTAGTGCGAAAGACAGCGAGTGCCGATTCTCAGGAACATGGAGTGTGGTAAATGTGTGCCGCTAGCTGAAGAGAGAATGATCTCTGGCGACACGGCACCAGCTGCGGCGGGTAGCTTATAGCGCTCAGCTGCTGCTGGCATCCAGAACATCTCCTTCGCGATGTGCTCGGCGACAACTCCATCGTTGTCGACATCGCTATCATCATCATCCTCCGAACACACCTCACCGACGTGACAGAGTACGTCCAAACTCGTCATCAAGTCGTAGAAGAACTGGCGATTCTCCCCTTTCATCATCGCCGGATACAGATGGGGGCAGAACTTCTTCCACAGGCATATAGCCACGCTGTTGGAGATAAAGCCTCGTTTCAGTCGGTGAACATCTTGCAACGACACCTCACCATCTAGGTCTGCTCTTGTAAGACTTGGCTGTAGGAGTGCGGCTGCCAGTTGCATGACGTTGGGAACGTCAACAATAACCCTGTCACGTAGCTTACTGGAGTCTGGGTAGTAGAGCGCGGTTCCGATAGAATGCTGAAATGACAGGTTCGCCTCCACGCTCACTGGTTCCCGTGACCGAGCGTTGATGCGGTGCATCAGCTCCTCAATTTCAACACGTGTTATCCATGGCGTTTCCAACGCTGGATGACTGGATACCTCCATGATGGCCAATGTCTCAAGCAGGCGAGCAGTAGGTATCGGATCTTGACGCTCACTCTCCATACACAGCTGCTGTCTCAGCGTTACTAGCTGTTTGTCCTCAGGAATATGCCTCCGGCCGGAAACTGTGTTATCGATGAAGAAGATGTCTTCTTTCTTCAGCAGGTTACGGAATGGCTGGCAGGCAATGCTCCGGATGATCTCATGCCGCTCCTCATCGAGTTCGGCCTTGAAGGCATCGTTGTCGAGAGCAACTCGGCTCTGTCGCTCGTCGATATGACAACCGGCTAGGAAAACTCGAGCACTCTCTCCATCCGGTACGTTGTCGTGTATGGTTTCCAGTGCGTCGTGGATGTACGTTAGGCTCGGCTGTCCAGGAAGCGCAGTGCTACATGGACGACATTCACCATCTTTACGAACCTGCAGTTAAAGGGGAAGTATACCCTAAAATCAAATTTTCACCAGTTGTAGTCTTCGGGGTGCTGAGTCGAATGGTCTTGGTCCGAGGAAGCTGAGACGCTCCCTTCCTACTTGAATCCCAATCGAACTCGCGCACTTCCACCGAAACTGGGTGACTGCGCCCTACTAGATGGGGATTTGTATGCAAAATGTCACTAAAAGCGCCATTTCGTTCTTATAAAAGCACGGATGACCGCCATTGGCCCATATGTTGTAGTCTTTTGGACGCTGAGTCGACTGGTTTTGGTCCGAAAAGGCTGGGATGTAGCGTTCCTCCTTTATTCCCAATCGAACATGGTTGAACAAGCGGTCACGTGCTTCTGCGTACACCAGTCACCTGGTCACCGTGCCTGCAGGGTACAACTTACTAGCCTGTTTGACCTTTTTTGGGTGCAGTCCTGTCACTCGAGTTGAACTCGAGTTGAACCTTGGTGTGAAAGTTGTCACCTGCTGGCGTGGTGACCAGGTGATTTGGGCACCCAGGAGCACGTGACCGCTTGTTCAACCATGTTCGATTGGGAATAAAGGAGGAACGCTGCATCGCAGCCTTTTCGGACCAAAACCAGTCGACTCAGCGTCCAAAAGACTACAACATATGGGCCAATCGCGGTCATCCGTGCTTTTATAAGAACGAAATGGCGCTTTTAGTGACATTTTGCATACAAATCCCCATCTAGTAGGGCGCAGTCACCCAGTTTCGGTGGAAGTGCGCGAGTTCGATTGGGATTCAAGTAGGAAGGGAGCGTCGCAGCTTCCTCGGACCAAGACCATTCGACTCAGCACCCAGAAGACTACAACTGGTGAAAATTTGATTTTAGGGTATACTTCCCCTTTAACCAGCACAGGGAGAAGTTGAGAAGAACAGCGAAAAAAAACAGGAAATAATGTCAAGGTTGTTATTGGACACAATCATAAGCCTCGAATTTTCTCATAAAATCCTCATAAACTCATTTCCCTTATTGACCAATGGTCAAAGTAGGAACACATATTTAGCTGCAACTGCCGTAATAATGGCTGCCAAAAATGACTAAATCCGGTTATAAAAATCGTTGGGAGGTAAACAAGATTATAGAGGTACTATGAAGACAAACGATGAAAACTTGAAAAGCAGCCACAGCTATTCCAAGTCATATCCCTTATTTCCCATTTTCTCTGTAGTGCTCCTGCTCATTTTCTGTTTGGCGAGAAAGAGCAGTGCTGAAATCGAGACCCCTGGTCGGTTTAGCTGCTCTTGCCCCTCCTCCACTGCTTCGGCTTCCATCGCTATGTGCATCTCTGTGCGTTTTTGCCGACGTTTGCACCATGATAGATTGTGGTTATCTTGTAAAAAAGAAATTTAATACATAATTACACAGTTACACAGTGTCTGCTCTAGGATTTCAAACCAACCGGGTACACGTGTACCTGGCACAACTCTTCCAACTGGGTCAGAGGCGGGTACGTTCAAGTGCGCCTATTGGATGCACATGTACATCAGGGAGCTGTACAGTATTATGACTCCCTGGTGTACATATTATGACTCCCTGGTGTACATATTATGACTCCCTGGTGTGTATTCCCAATAGGGTCACAGGTGACCCGGTGTTCTTTTTCCAAACGGGTCCAAGTACCCTCCAACCGGGTCGCTGACCCGGCTGTCCCGGCTCTGGAGCAGACACTGCAAATAACAAGATGTTCTGCACTCTGCAGTGTTACAGGTGGAATCCTGATAATTCGAATCTGGCTTAATTCGAACATACCGCTTAATTAAAAGTTTTTCCAGGACCGATTTCTATCACCACGATTCCCACATAGACATTTCTGATAATTCGAACCTCGAACTGGATATGTCCGGTTAATTACAAGTCCCGCAGATTCCACTTACATAGAAAATGTGTGGGGTTTGTGCTGATAATTTGAAGTTCACTGTACATTAGAGAGGTTAAGATGCACGTTATTTCCGACGTGACGCGAAAGTTCAGCTCGCGTTATTTGCTCGCACGTCGAAAAATCAACGCGAGCGACCTGCTGCTCACGTCGAAATTTGGAGTTTTACGCCAAATTTGACGTGAAATTGCGCGTCACGTCGGAAATAACGTGCATCTTAACCTCTCTATTGTACTGGTTAGTTCAGTTTGCATGACCAGGCAGCGCTGGTCAGTTCAGTATCCATGAAGTCTGTGTCTAAGATTCATTACGCAACTCTGCGTGACCATGAGAGCATTTTGACATACATATTGTGTTCTCGGTTCATGTTTGGATAATTAGAATGTCCGGATAATTATAAGTTTTTTCCTGGCATTTTGAGGTTCAAATAATCAGGATTCCACCTGTAGTACAAACTTACTACTCCAAGAAAAGTGCAGGCAATTCTTCGCACCACTTACATTGCTATGATCAGCTTGTTCCTTGACCGAGCGCTTGGCATTGTAGACGATAATGTAGGATGTACGCCTAGCACCGAAGGTCATGTGATGAAGAATACGATAGGAATCTTGCCCGGCGGTGTCCCACAAACGCATCACCTTTAGGGACTTCTTCACGATCAGCTCGCTAAGATGATGGACGTAATGCTCCGATGTCACTTTGTCCGTGATTTCTTCCAGAGCACTCTGGTGAAGACTTCTGGCTCGACTTGATTCCCTGGTCACTGCACTCTTGCTATCATCCTTGCGGTGGCACTCTGCTTGCTCAGTGTCCTCAGCAGCTGCCAATTGGGACGTGCTGCTCGTGTGACTTGTACACGCTATCGGCGACGGTGTGCAAATGGTTCCCATGACTGTGGATTCTTGCTGTACCTTGTTGCCCTGGAAAATCCAAGTAGCTAGTTGACGAATGAGTGCTTGCTCGCTCTGCTCACCTCCTGTCGTTGCCATGTGTCTGATAGCAATATCACGATTGTCGTTGCTAGAGTCGATGACAAGTGTACTCATATCCACTCCTAGTGTACTGGTGTTACGATTACGTTCCGGCATCCTTCTCCTGGATAGTGAACATGCCAGTGATGTCTTCCCGACATCAGACTCACCAAGCAGTATGATACGTATGATCGGCACTTCAAGTTCACGTTCCGGCAAAATCTCCACACCTGTATCCATTTTAAAAGACACAAAACGAATGTAAAACAAGAAAAATTGGGGTTAAAGAATGTCCGTGAGGCAAGTGCCCTGGGGGGCAAGGTCAGTCTAAACGAGAGAGCTTGGAAGCTCAGGGCCCTACGCTATGCTTTTTTGCATTGATGACCTAGACACAAAAAGCATAGGGATGTTATAAATTCTTATAAATTGCTATTTTTTGTTTTTAGACATAACCTGGGATTCGAACCCGCACTTTCGCCCTGCATGCATCCCCCGATACACTTCGCATACATACTAATTCTTCCAAGTTGCTTCACGTTATGATCTTGTATTTGAAAGCCCTATTTGAATATGCATTGTGGCCAGCCGTCTTTGATTGTACGGTACGGTACGGGACAGGTACGGTCGAGGGTAATACTCCGCGGAGATTTCGAGCAAACTCCCGGAAATGTCACATTTTTGTCTTATCCAGGTTTTTCCTGAAACTCCAGTGAATCGCCTCCAATGTCTCAGTTTTTTCAAAAATATGTAATACACTTGCAATTCGAACTCCGCACTGCACTTTCAAGACCTGGCCAGTTTTGCATCGCAGGAGCGCTAGGCGTCCGCCGACTGATCGAACGGCAACACTGGAGGTGAGATCGAGCTACATGTAGGTCTTAGGTCGTTGAATGTTTCAGTAGCCTGTCAGTTTGGAGCTCTTGTTATCACACATTCTGCCGGACTGCTTAGTATTATTGTTACAACGGTCGATAGTTTCTTCATAACTCGTTCCCATTTTACATTAAATTTATTTTTAATACTTGCTCATAATCCGAGTTCAATAGCAACTAATTACTTGTGCTAGGATTACACCACTCTACAGCTTGCAAGGCTGATGAATTGACCACCACTAATAATTGTAGCCTGGTCTACACCACACAGCTGGTTGAACTCAAGTTGAAGTGGCTTTTTCTGGCCAATACACATGGTTAGCATTTTGTCGTTCAGGATATTTTCGACGGGTGGCCTGTCCCGTTTTTTGTGTGTGTAAATATGGTTAGCATTTTACCGTTCATACTAAATCCAATGATACTCGCACCCAACACCCAAAATACCGTCGGTTTGGTACCGTTTCGACGATAGAAAGCTCTGTTTAGCAAGAGGACAAAACGGTAAGATTCCAACTAGGGTTACGTCTAGGGGTCAAACGGGTGTACCGGGTACCCGAGTACCCGCCCGTTAATCTCAGGTACCGTTAGTAAAAGGGTACCCGTTTGTAAAAAAAAAAAAAAAAAAAAAAAAAAAAAAAAAAAAGGTGATCCTATCGTATTCCAAGACTCAAAAATTTAAATAGGAGTGCGGATACTCTTTTCCTTTTTCCTGTGCATTCCCGCTTTCGACTTTATCAGGAGCAGGCTGAAAGACAGACTTGACAGTTGTTCTCTCCACTCTAGTACAAGTAAAAATCCTCGTACTGGAGGTTTTTGATTGTGATGTGAGAAAATGCAAGACTTGAAACTCGTTCGAGGTGGCAGCTGAGTACTAGTAACTAGAAAGTTACGATGGTTCTCCGACATCGAACCTGCCACAGTACTTGATGAACTAGTGTCACCAGGCTGAGTGACCAGTCGGAGTGTCACACACGGTGATGTCCGTAGGTGGTAGCTACATGTATGATACTCATGGTTGTAGTTTGTTCCTTCAATCGACGAGCTGAAAAGTAGTTCGAAATATTGCATACAAGATTACGGATTTGTGAAGATTCATTTCACGAGTTCAACAAGCTAGCACTAGCAGCTAGCTGGCCAGCAGCACATCAGCTGTGTCAGGCACCCCAGCTAGCTATGGGTGCGAACATCTTCTGAATGCAACGCCTTGCATGGCTTGAATCACATCGATCTGCAGTTGATTTGCGTACATGTATCAAAATACATGTAGCTTGTAGGACCATCTACATGTACGATTGTAATTTACTGCCTGTGAAGTTATGTACATGGGCAAATGCACGGATGACATTCATTTGGAACCTTCATTGCCATAATAATATTATGATACACGAATCAATTGCGAATCATAATGTAGTATCAAAATACAACCTGAGAATATACAAATTTAAATTATGATTTATGTGAGAAATGCGCAAAAAAATAATATGGCTGCTAAAGGGTACCCGTTAACCCGCCCGTTAAGAAAATTACCCGTTCGTTAGTTAAAGGTACACCCGTTTGACCCCTAATTACGTCACAAGTCGATCATTGTGTCAGAAACCGAAATGCTAACCATATCTTGCAAACACACAAAAAAAGGTACTGGCCGACGTACGGTCGAAGTTGGCGTGAACGGTAAAATGCTAACGTTATCTACTGAATGATTGTTCCTAATCGATCACATTCACCTGCTTCCACGCCTTCATTTCACTCACCTTTTGTAGTAGCTCACACCGTCGGAACACTCTCACATCTTTTCTTCTAATTTCTTTCGTCTTCTCTCCCACTTTAGTTTTTTTCCTTTTCACACCTCACCTTGTATACTTCCCACTATCCGATAACTTATAAGTAGTTTGTCTCTCCGTATAGCCTCTATTGTGAGACGAATTTTCCCTGATGATAGTTTCAAGAAAATCGATTAGGAACAACCATTTTAGATACATGTATTCTCATTCATCATTTTGTAATGTCCGCTTCACTTATACTATTAATCGCATTAATAAAGTTATTGTCTCCTCGTCGCCTTTTCGTTATCTACTGAATCAAAAGGCAGACGAGCTACGCCCCAGGAGATAGGGCTTGAAAGTGCTACGTCACAGCATAGCAACAATTTCAAAAATTCAAAAATTGGATCCACTTGGATCCAGTTTTTGTATGGATCCAAGCACATTTCAAGTCGTCTTACTCACAGCAAGGTGATGAAACCAGTGGAACTGACTGATTTGGCTACTGGGGGCGGGGTTACAACTGGCGGCAAAGTAAAAGTCACCCCTGCATATGACATGAGTGGGTTGCTATGCACCCACATGCTGAGGCAATAGCAAAGTCACACCTTAGTGGATTCAAAATAGAAATCTGATGTCAACTTACTACTCCCTGGCCGTTTTTGACGTCATCACTTTCAATCCCTATTGTCACAAATAAATTACAATAAGGCATCAGTGCCCACCCTGTCCCATGGCCAAACATGTTGTTATACGCCTTTGGCAAACTCAGACCTGAAAAGATTATTCTTACCGCCCGTTGCATACTCCATGGTCCATGCCTTTGCACACGTGTTATACTTGGCACGATCTGTACTGTAGATACGAGCGATCTCGGGCACTAGCGGCATATCCAGAAGTGGATCATCGAGGATGGATTGGATAGACAGAAGGGTCATAAGAATTGTATATAAAGTAGACCATTCAGAAGTAAGGAAAGACAAGGATATGTTGCCGTGGCTGTCAATGTTGGGATGGTAGATTTTGGTCCGGAACCGTACTTCTGGTGGAATGAATGGATGATAGTGGTTCCAGCGGTATATCAGTTCAAAACGGCCACCTTGATACGGACTGCATGCTGGAGCCTGCATAGTGCAATCTACGTAGCAAAGATCATTCTCTGAAGATCTGATAGATAAACCCGGCGGTGGGCTTTCGATCATCTGCTTTACCTCGCCTTTTATTCGCTTCACGTTCATCATCGATGTCTGAAAGAAACAGTCTGCAACTTCTAGTCCACGAAAAGAAATGATTTCCAGAACTAGTCTATGCAACAAAATGAAAAAATACTACTATTATACTTTTTTTTGGGAGAAGAACTCACTCAGTTCGAACTAAGCCACTTCGAATGTTGTTGTTGTATACGTAGTCATGGTAGTGTTCCCGGCTGAGTAACTACATGCTGTAACAATAGTCATTGTAATGTTACTTACTATCGTCCAACGACGTGTTCCAAGTCCAGTGACGCTAGCAGCTAGCGGTGACTATTATTTTTGTTATTGGAATTGTTAGTTCCAGTAACAAGTTCCATGTGTGGAGAAGACTAAGTCTGATTTCTCCACTGCTCTAGGCAGCGTCTGCGCTGCTATGTTCTGCTCAGCTTCATTCAGCAAAAATAGACGTTATTACAGGAGCAGCTATTACCGAGTGGCAATGAAGTGTGATCGGCTTGTCCTCAAGGCCCCAAGTGTGCTTGTACACTACCACGACTGAGAACTGTGTAAGGAGTTATTATCGCCTCATGAGGCAAATTGTAAACCTGTGTTTACCGGACGCTGTACAAAGCGGAATCCAGTGTTCACCGTACAAATCAGTGTTTTGGACTGAAGTGCTGTTGATGGAACATGCACACCTGGATGAAGCGGAAGCCTATCATATCAGCCCGGGGTAATTTCCGCTGCACCAAGTACATGTACATCTGGTTGGGGCAAGATTTACTGTATTATTGTGCCAGCAGAACAATAGTAGAGCACACTGGCGTGGCGTTGAAGCGCATCAGGAAAGAGCTTGGCGATCTTCAGCAAGAGCCTCTCATACAATGTTCTGCTGGACCAGTTGATGATGATATGCTGCAGTGGCAGGCCGCCATGATGGGCCCGCCGGATACTCCGTATGAAGGTGGGTTGTTCGTCCTGACCATCCAATTTCCAGAGAACTACCCATTCCGTCCACCTAGAGTAAGGTTCAGCACAAGACTATACCACCCTGGAGTAAACTGTAATGGGAGCATGGACCTGGCAATCATGAGCTCATGGATATGGAGTCCGAGGACGACTCTTCGCGATATTCTCGTTAAGATCTACGACATGTTAGCCAATCCAGACGCTTGCCATTACTATAGAGTTGTACCATCTATTGAGAACGAGTATAATCGAGATCGTGTTCTGTTTGACCGGACGGCACGAGAGTGGACCAACAACTACGCAATGCCCATGGGTAAGAATTCAAACCATGGCAATAACACCCTGTAACCATGGTAATGACACCCTGTAACCATGGTGATAACACAGTCTGCACGCTCACCCTGTAATCATGGTATGTAGAGAGGTTGCGCACAAAGGAAATTCGTAAGATTTTGATCGTCCGGGTTCTAGTAACGGAAGTTGCTACGAAGATCCGTCCAAACGCGACCGAAACAGAGCAGATCTATGAAAATATTTTTCGTAACGCGGAGTACTAAAATACTTATATTTTACAACTCCCTCCCTGTCTTGACTCTCCTTATGAGCACCCGCGCGCGCCGCGTCGATGTGCTACGAATAAGTTTACATGTTGTGCGCAACCTCACGGTTTACGAATATTCATTCAATAGCTTCTTTCGTTAAAAATATTCGTCACCTGGCTACAAATTTTCGTTGTGTGCAACCTCTTATAACACCGTCTGCTCACTGACCCTGTCACCATGGTGATAACACCGTCTGCTCACTCACCCGTCACCATGGTAATAACACCGTCTGCTCACTCACCCTGAAATCATGTTAATAGAGGCGTTGCGCACAACTAGAATTCGTAAGGTCTTGGCCATCCAGGTTCGAGTAACGGAAGTTGCTACGAAGAGTCGTCCAATCACGACGGAACGGAGCAGATCTACGAAAAAATCGTTGCATGTGGTAGTAAAATTTTCCAGCTCCCTGTCTTGACTCTTATCGTACTGGAATGCGTACGACGAAAACGTTAACACGTTGTACGCAAACCTCACAGTTTACGAATATTCGTTACTCATTTTCTGTAAATAGGGGGGGGGGGGGGGGGGGGGGGTAATGAAAACATTCAAGGAACAAGTTGTTACACATGAAAACAAGATTTGCTAATGGTGTTTGTACTGAGTGCGCGGCTTACTCTATTCATTGCGGTAATAAAAATAATACAAAATTTCACGGTTCTCGTCAGACTCGGCTAGAGGCCGAGTTTTCCGCATCCGTAGGAACGCCTCAACCCTTCAAGTATCGAGGCGCAGATACAGCTCCTAAAACGGTGATATCTGTAAAACCGGAAAGTCTAACGAGACACAAAGTCTAACGTTTTAACGACCAATTTGTTTTCATTATTTGAAAAATACGTTATCGGTGGAGGTCTGTGTAAAGATGCGCATACAGATGGGTGGCCAGCAAAGCCATCGTTAAACTTTCTGCTCGTAATCATGCTAAAATTACAAAAACGTTAAATTTTTTGGTCGTTAAACTTTCCGATTTTGCAGTAGTGATGACCAATATCGAATGCGCACTCATATCACAGGCATAATTTTGTGGACAACTGTGTGAACTGGATCACGGTTTGCACGTAATCTCAGGGTCGCACGTTGACAAATGTTTTTGGTGTGGTCGTACTTTTTTTCCATTCTTGTTTGGAATACAGGTGTGGCGGTTGCCTCTGGACGCGAGCTTGGGGCTGGCGGGTAGAGCTGCGTTTCCGTCTTTCCGATACGTCTCTTGGCCAGGTATGTCCTATCTGTGTGTGTGTGTGTGTGTGTGTGTGTGTGTGTGTGTGTGTGTGTGTGTGTGTGTGTGTGTGTGTGTGTGTGTTCGAATCCGACAAATACAGTCACACATGTCTTTCTTCTCTTTCTCAGACTCCTCTTGACTAGTATGTGGTGTGATGTGTGTGCGTTGAAAAAAAATTAAAAAAACACCAAAAAGGAGGGATTCACTGGCCAGAAAAAGCAACTTCATAGCTGTGTGGTGTTACCAGGCTGAATAGTGGCGGTCAGTTCTTCAGCTTTGCAAGCTGTTGAATGGTGCAATCCCAGCACAAGTTGCTATGGCTTCTGCTGTAGCAACGCTATCATGGCCTCCGGAGATGGGCGTCAAATGTACCATGGTGTGTGTGCGTGTGTGTGTGTGCGCGCGTGTGTGTGTGTGTGTGTGTGTGTGTGTGTGTGTGTGTGTGTGTGTGTGTGTGTGTGTGCGTATGTGTGTATGTGTGTGTATGTGTGTGTGTGTCAAGGTACCGGTGCATCTAGTGTCTACTTCTATTAGAGCAGCATGCTGTCTATACTGGTTACTCCAGCAAGTGTATGGTGTGCATAGGTAACTGTCTTGGCCGTTTTATGCCGATGTACTCCGTGTGGTGTAGACCAGGTGTTCATTGGTGGTCGATTCACATGGCTTCCCAGGTTGTGTGGATTGGACAGTTATCTGGCGCAAGTCCTGATCTGTCTCATTCAGATCTTGTCCACTATCGTTGCTATAAGAGAAAATCTGAGGGTGCACATCAAGTATATTTTCAGATGTGCATGGTTCTCTTGCGACGGGTGATGCATGGTACATGGTGTATGGTGTGTGTGTGTGTGTGTGTGTGTGTGTGTGTGTGTATGTGTGTGTGTATGCGTGTGTGTTGTACGAACGGGCCTGCAGTCATGACATGACAGACTTGCTGTCGTCATACATGACCAATCACATGACTGATGACGTTAGCAACCAATAACTTCAGGGTATGTAGCTGCGAGCGGCGGGCCTCATCCTCCAAACATACAAAGAAAGATAGAGAGAGCTAGATGGAAAGAGATAGAGAGAGAAAGAAGAGAGGTTTTGCAGAGCGAACGTTCGCAATGATTTTTCGCGTTCCGGGTTGCGAAAACTATTGCGAACGTTCGCGCGAAATTCGTGTTTTGCATGTTTTTCGCTCTAATAAATTTTCGCGTGCACTCGCTAGTTTGAGAAGTGGTCTTCATCCAATTATTTTGTTGTTTCGAGTCACGGTCTGAGACGAGAGCTCTTTGACTACCTTGTCCATGGCCAGAAACCCACAGACAAACGGGTTGGATTGCGCCGTAATCTACACCTGAAATTCAAAAAGGCATCGTTGATGTAACCGACTCTGAGCAGTGAGAAGACGAGCAAGCAGGAGATCGAAGATGGTTCCGGAGATGAAGCAACACGGGCTGCCACAAGTATAGGAAAGCTAGCACCCGCGGACCAAGCCAAGAGTAGAGATCAAGCACAAACATGAGGATTGAGGGTGGCTCACCGTGCACGAACAGTCCACAAAGAGCGAAAATTGCTGCGAAAGTTTGCATGTTTCTCGCTCCCAGAAATATTCGTGTGTACTTGATTATTTATTTGTTTGTTGCGAGTGGCGGCACCCGCACCAGGTACCCTGATGGCCTGAGACGAGAGCTCTTTGGCTACGTTGTCCATGGCCGGAGACCCACAGACAAACGGGCCGGCTTGGCTTGTGCCAGAATCTTGCGGATCAACACCTGAGATTCAAAAAGGCATCATTGATGTAACCGACTCTGAGGAGTGAGAAGACGAGCAAGCAGGAGATATCGGAGATGGTTCTGGAGATGAAGCAACACGGGCTGCCACAAGTATTGGAAAGCTAGCACTCGCGGACCAAGCCAAGAGTAGAGATCAAGCACAAACATGAAGATTGAGCAATTTGAGGGTCGCTCACCGTGCACCTGGCTGACCAGCGGTCCGTAAAGATCGAAAATTTCTGCGAAAATTTGTTTCGCGTTTCCTGCAAGTTACTTTCGCGTTCAAAACTGCGAACGTTCGCACGAAGTTTCGCTTTTAGTGACGTCAAACGAAAATTCGCGCGAACGTTCGCTCTGCAAAACCTCTCTAGAGTGTGTGTGTGTGTGTGTGTGTGTGTGTGTGTGTGTGTGTGTGTGTGTGCATGTGTGTGTCCTGAGCTGGATATCTTGTTCCTGAAGGTATGCAATTTTCGTCACTTTGTTGTGTCAGGTGTGCCCAGCGCATCAATGCGGCTTCAAATGCTCAGCTTTGTGTTGTGTTATCAGGGACGTTTAGCAACACGAATACAAATCTTTTTTGGAGAAAGAAAGTTCTTCGAGGCCTAGAAACGAGAGCTCTGCTTTTGTCGATTAAACCCTATCTGTGCCATAGGTTTGAATTAGTGCACAGTAGTTGTAAACTAGAACTGTAGCTGTCTTTTCTCTCTGTCAGTATGCCAGTCTGTTTTTGTTAGTATTTTCTTGCCCATCCCAATGCCATTTCCTTGCATAGTTGACTTTTTTTTGAAATTTCAAAACACATCTACCCGGGTAACTGATCGTTCTTTATGTGTATGTGTGTTTTGTGTTTGTGTGTTTGTGTTTGTGTGTATGTGTGTTTGTGTATGTGTGTGTTGTGTGTATGTGTGTTTGTGTGTTTGTGTGTTTGTGTGTTTGTGTGTTTGTGTGTATGTGTGTGTATGTGTGTATGTGTGTATGTGTGTGTATGTGTATGTGTGTGTTTGTGTGTTTGTGTGTATGTGTGTTTGTGTGTTGTGTGTTTGTGTGTTTGTGTGTTTGTGTGTTGTAATGTTCACTGTACAGGAGTTCTTGAGATGTGAGTGTGGTGCGATGAACAGGGACGTACTCTGTACACTACATGGACGCGAAGACTGCTCCGCGTCATCTCCATCCGCGAACACTGTCACTGCGGGTGCCAGTGCTGCTACCATGGCTGCCAGTGGTCCTACCGCTGACACCGATTGCTCCATAGCTACTCGTTACCATGGTTCCATAGCTACTCGTTACCATGGTTCCATAGCTACTCGTTCCACTGCCACTTATTTATGCAGGTACTGCCTCTACCGGTGCTACTACTAGCGTTTCTACCGCAGTTACTGATGACTCCGCAGCTACTGGCCCCACAGCTACTGTCACCACAGCTACTGGCCTCACAGCTACTGGCCCCACAGCTACTGGCCCCACAGCTACTGGCCCCACAGCTACTGGCACCACAGCTACTGGCCCCACAGCTACTGGGCCCACAGCTACTGGCCCCACAGCTAATGGCCGCACAGCTACTGGCCCCAGTGTTGTTTCTGCGGCCTCTGGTACCGCTGCTGTTACTGCTGCTACTGGCGGTGGTTTGTCTGCAAAGCAGTGCTATCACACTGTTGCCGCTCTGAAGCTTGGCGATGTTCCCATGTGTCCCATTGCGTATACTGAAGGACGCACCGCACCTCAGCTTGTCTCCCAAGACGCTCTCCGGTTCTGGAAGTCATGGCAACAGGTATGCGTCGCGTGTGTGATTGACGTAATTATGTCTGCTTTAAAGCTACTGGTATACCGTATTGGACAGCAGTATCTTTATGTTGCCTCTTGAATGCATACTGCATGAAACTCAAGAGTTGCCACGAACTAGCCTTATGGCTTGTCGTTCGGTGTTTGCATCAATATTATCCCATGGTACGGTACGATGTGGGTGATTTCCGCAAATTCACGGCCGTTCTCTGCCAGGTATGTTCAGTGATATATCAGTACCCTGCTGGGTTTGCCTTGTTCAAAGATATACTCCGCTTGGTTCACACGGGTCACTACAAGAGTAAACTAGAGAACTTAGGGGGGTTAGTCACGCTCTCGATTTGGGACACGAACATGGGATGCCGTAATGTCGCGTATTATAGCCGGGCTTATTCCTGTACAAGCCGACCTCAGTGCTAGGCTTCTACTCACATCAGGCTTCTATTCGAGCTAGGTATTTCTATGTATGTCAACACTGAAACCAGGCTTTTCTGCTGCCAGTGTATCTTGAAAATCAGGCTTCTATTCAAATCAGGCTTGTATTCAAAACAGGCTTCTATATTAGACCGGCTTTAATACAAGACACTACAGTAAATGGACTATACCAGTCGTACTCTGTGTACACCGTGTCCCTCGTATTTTCCCTCGTGCTAACGTAACCGGCAACATATTCGTCGGTATACCCATCGTACTCATAGCATAATCCGTACTCAAAATCCTGTAATGGATTATTAATATTATTATTATTATTATTATTTTGCTTGTTCGAGTTGGCATCAACCTGCATAAAGCATAAAGCAGGTATATAGCCTTCGCTTAAGCTGCCATAAAAAAGAAAGCTCATCCTAAGCGAGAGGGCTAGAGGGAAATATAACGATAACGAGATACAGAATACAAAGAAGTCCAATGAGTTCAACATACAATTCAAAACAAGAAAGAAAGCCGAATCTACCGATTGATCCATCAATCGACAAAGGGGATTAATTTGTTAATGTTGCAAAGTAGAAGCTGATTGTAGTTGCAGATCTCCAGGCCAGGGCCAGCATATTGCCGACTCTGGATAGTGGATAAAGTTTTTAAATTGCTCTTTTGTGAGGAGTCTGATGAGACATGAAAGTCGTTACGTCCGTGCAGATGACAGAAGCAGGGGAAAACTAAGCACAGTTGTGTCCTGGATCCTGGTCATTAGGGTATTGCGTGTTGTGTTGTTATCCAATATCCTATTCGCTATGGTATTGTGTGTGTGTGTGGTGTTATCCCAGATCCTGTTCACTATGGTATTGTGTGTGTGGTGTTGTTATTCAGGATCCTGGACATTATGGTATTGTGTGTCTGCCCAACATAGGTAGTTCAACATCCGTCAGTGCAGCAGAATAATCCCCATCACCACCATCAACACCAGCTCCTGACGATCTTACCGAATGGAAATACAGGTACAAGTTGGTATCTGTGTGCGTGTGTTTGTGTGTGTGTGTGTGTGTGTGTGTGTGTGTGTGTGTGTGTGTCTGTGTGTGTGTGTGTGGGGGGGGGGTGTCTCCGTGAGCGGGGGGGGGGGGGGGGGGGGGGTGGGGGGGGGGGGGGGGGTGGTAGGGGTTGTGGAGCGTCCCAGAGTTTCTATTCACCATCATTCATTCCTCCCATAGCTACATGACTGCCAGTAATCGTGTGGGTGGAGACCTGCTTGCGCTGATTTGTGTTGAGAATGGCTTGCGGCAGGGCTGCACTATGTACCCCGTTTTATTCCCGTAGCTATGCAGAAGACGTTACTTCAGTAACGTCTGGCGCTAGCCAGGGTCCAAACAGCTTTAATTATTTTGGTATTTATTCCCGTAGCTATGCAGAAGACGTTACTTCAGTAACGTATGGCGCTAGCCAGGGTCCACACAGCTTTAATTCCCGTAGCTATGCAGAAGACGTTACTTCAGTAACGTCTGGCGCTAGCCAGGGTCCACACAGCTTTAATTTGGTGTTTGTTTGTTTGTTTGTTTGTTTGTTTGTTTGTGTCACGCCTGGCGCTATCCTGTATCTGTCCCGTACCGTACCGTACCAACAAAGACAGCTGGCCACAATATTTTTGTTTGTTTGTGCCATCGGCATGCCTGGCGCTATCCCGTACCTGTCCCGTACCATCAAGTGTACGGTACCATCAAGAGAATGAGTATATATGCGAAGTGTATCGGGGAATGCATTTAGTGCAGTACCATTTTGTGTGGATTTGTGTGCGAGGCCGAGATCCCACTAGCAGGCTGGCTGGGCCGCCTGTCGAACAGCCCGGGAATCGCATGTAGGCCGATAGCATAATAATTATAACGTGTATACAGTCATGTAGATGTATAGCAGGGAGTCATATTATGTAAACGACTCCCTGCTGTATGGGGAGATTTTCTGGAAAGAAATACGAAGTAGGGAGACGAGTAAATGCAATTAGAATGGATGTTAGTTGCCGTCAGTATAATAAGAAGAAGAAGACGAACGCCCGTGGTCGGCAGAGTCAGCGCCGGTCCCAGGAAACGGCAGGACAGACATCCCGTCGACTCCAGAACGCCCGTGATCGGCAGAGTCAGCGCCGGTCCCATAGCTATGCAGAAGACGTTACTTCAGTAACTCATTGAAACGTTTTTGCAATACAATGAAGTAGCTAATCAAAGGAAAAAACGTTTCCATCAGTTCTAACAACATGCACGATGAGCTAGGCAACAAAGCATAGCGCAGGGCCCTGAGCTTCCAAGCTCTCTCGTTTGGTATTTGTTTGTGTGTTTGTTTGTTTGTTTGTTTGTTTGTTTGTGTCACGCCTGGCGCTATCCGTATCTGACGGCAAAAAGCATAGGATGTTATAAATTTTTCAATTCTCCTAATTTTTTCAGGCATATCCTGGGATTCGAACCCGCACTATCGCCCTACATGCATTCCCCCATAAACCTCGCATTCATACCCATTCTTCCAAGTTGCTTCACGTTATTATCTTGCGTTTGAAAGCCCTATTTGAATATTGCGGGAAGCTGTATGTGGCCAGCTGTGTTTGATGGTACGGTACGGTACGGGAGACGGTGTCGTATTACCCTCGATCGTACCTGTCCCGTACCTATCCCCTACCATACCGTGCCATCAAAGACGGCTGGCCACAATGCATATTCAAATAGGGCTTTCAAATGCAAGATCACAATGTGAAACAACTTGGAAGAATTAGTATGTATGCGAAGTGTATCGGGGGATGCATGCAGGGCGGGCGATAGTGCGGGTTCGAATCCCAGGTTATGTCCTAAAAAAGGATTTTTTAAAGAATTTATAACATCCCTATGCTTTTTTCAATGTGAAACAACTTTAGGGTTCACGGCTTGCCACTAAAAGCACCCGTCACGTGCGCCTCCATTTTGGATTATGGACGCGCGCTACAGGCCGCGACAGCGCCTATCGAAGTAAAAAAATATCGACTCGAAGTCTAGCCGGAGAGCGTACTTTTTGAATTTTTCCTTGGCTTCAGTGGCTTCACTTCACTCGGGCTTTGCATTTTTCTGACTGACCTGGACTTGATGATGGCGGCGGTGGCGGTCTTGGCGAAAGATCCAGTTCCATCTGAGACACTCTGTCGTCTTTTCTTATCTGCTGAGGTTCTGGCAAAGCGCAGCTGCATCGAACCTGACTAGATGTAGCTGCACGCATCCTTTGTTTGCCCTGCAAATCTCGATCTGTTGCTCTTCTTGCTGTTTGGCCGCTGATGCCATGGAAGAAAATATTCTTCCTGTAAAGAGGCCGAAACTGAGCTAGGGCACGTCAAGATATGCAGGGTATACAAAGAAAAAGAAACGTCATGGTCGTTTCAGCAGCTCACGACAGCCAACACGCTCCATCGTCGGGATTGGAAGTATCCAGCACGGCTGTTCCGAGCGCTGCTGCTCTTGTTATTCTTCTTCTTCAGAAATTCTCCACACCTTGTCGGCCAAAGTACGCGCGCGCGTGCACGGAAAATAGATGCGCTGAGCCGTTTCTTGTTCGATTTTGACAAATAATGGCTTGTTGTTTTGCTCTCGACCTTGGCTATCCTTCTACCGTTCAGTATTTTACGGAAACGCAACGGCTCCCCCTGTTTTTTTAGCCGAACTTTGGCCAAAGTTACTGGAAAACCCGGAACTCGTTTGAAAAAATACGAACGGTGGAAGTCTTGGAACGTCTTTCGTGCGTGTGGATTCAAAAATTCAGGCAGTTTGAGCCAACCGTAATGAATCCCGTAGAGTTGAAAGTGAGTGATATTGATGGGAAAATGCGATTTGAGCACTGACCGATTGTGTGGGACATGACATCGATAGTATATGCACGCGCCTGTCACGTGCATGATGTAGCTGGCGACGCTAGCATGCCAATCCGTGAACCCTAAACTTGGAAGAATTAGTATGTATGCGAAGTGTATCGGGGGATGCATGCAGGGCGCGCGATAGTGCGGGTTCGAATCCCAGGTTATGTCTTAAAAAAAGGATTTTTTTAGAGAATTTATAACATCCCTATGCTTTTTTTTTGTCTACATGTAGGTCATCAAGGCAAAAAAGCATAGCGTAGGGCCCTGAGCTTCCAAGCTCTCTCGTTTGGTATTTGTGTGTTTGTTTGTTTGTTTGTGTCACGCCTGGCGCTATCCCGTATCTGACGGCAAAAAAATCATAGGGATGTTATAAATATTTCAATTCTCCTATTTTTTTTTAAGGCATATCCTGGGATTCGAACCCGCACTATCGCCCTACATGCATTCCCCCATACACTTCGCATTCATACCCATTCTTCCAAGTTGCTTCACGTTATGATCTTGCGTTTGAAAGCCCTATTTGAATATTGCGGGCAGCTGTATGTGGCCAGCTGTGTTTGATGGTACGGTACGGGAGACGGTGTCGTATTACCCTCGATCGTACCTGTCCCGTGCCTATCCCTACCGTACCGTACCATCAAAGACGGCTGGCCACAATGCATATTCAAATAGGGCTTTCAAATGCAAGATCATAATGTGAAGCAACTTGGAAGAATTAGTATGTATGCGAAGTTAATCGGGGGATGCATGCAGGGCGCGATAGTGCGGGTTCTAATCCCAGGTTATGTCTTTGAAAAAAGGAATTTTTTAAAGAATTTATAACATCGCTATGCTTTCTTTTGTCTTGGTCATCAAGGCAAAAAAGCATAGCGTTGGGCCCTGAGCTTGCAAGCTCTCTCGTTTATTTGCTTGTTTGTTTGTGTCTTGCCTGGCGCTATCCCGTATCTGTCCCGTACCATCAAACACAGCTGGCCACAAACAGCTGGCCACAATATTTGCTGGCTCCCGTATCTGTCCCGTACCGTACCATCAAACACAGCTGGTTACAAACAGCTGGCCACAATATTCGTCGTATTATGTATACGACTCTTTGATGTATAGGGAGATTTTCTGGAAAGAAATAGGGAGACGAGTAGGAAATGCGATTAGAATGGACGTTAGTTATCGAATAGGTGATAGGATGCGTCAACAAAAACATACTTTGGAAGAGAGATCCCGTCGTCTCCAAAATAAGCGTGAACGGGCGAGTCAGCGCCGGTCACAGGAAACGTCGGAAGAGACATCCCGTTGACTCCAGAACGCCCGTGATCGGCAGAGTCAGCGATGGTCCCAGGAAACGTCAGGACAGACATCCCGTCGAATCCAGAACGCCCGTGATCGGCAGAGTCAGCGCAGGTCCCAGAAAACGTCAGGGCAGACATCCCGTCGACTCCAGAAAGACCGTGATCGGCAGAGTCAGCGCCGGTCCCGTAGCTCTGCAGAAGACGTTACTTCAGTAACTCATTGAAATGTTTTTGCAATACAATGATGTAGCTTATCAAAGGAAAAAAACATTTCCATCAGTTCAAACTCCCCACGATAGGCGATCAGCCTTTGGGTCATCCTAACGAGAGAGCTAGAAAGCTCAGGGCCCTACGCTATGCTTTTTTGCCTTGATGACCTAGACAAAAAAAAAGCATAGCGATGTTATAAATTCTTTAAAAAAATCCTTTTTTTAAAGACATAACCTGGGATTCGAACCCACACTATCGCGCGCCCTGCATGCATCCCCCGATGCACTTCGCATACATACTAATTCTTCCATTAGTTGTTTCACATTGTGATCTTGTATTTGAAAGCCCTATATATTTTGAATATGCATTGTGGCCAGCCGTCTTTGATGGCACGGTACGGTAGGGGATAGGTACGGGACAGGTACGATCGAGGGTAATACGACACCGTCTCCCGTACCGTACCGTACCATCAAACACAGCTGGCCACATACAGCTGCCCGCAATATTCAAATAGGGCTTTCAAACACAAGATAATAACGTGAAGCAACTTGGAAGAATGGGTATGAATGCGAAGTGTATGGGGGAATGCATGTAGGGCGATAGTGCGGGTTCGAATCCCAGGATATGCCTGAAAAAAAAATAGGAGAATTGAAAAATTTATAACATCCTATGCTTTGTTGCCGTCAGATACGGATAGCGCCAGGCGTGACACAAAGAAGCAAACAAACACACAAACAAATACCAAATTAAAGCTGTGTGGACCCTGGCTAGCGCCAGACGTTACTTAAGTAACGTCTTCTGCATAGCTACGGGAATAAAGTAACTAACTAACAATGTGCTCGATGAGCTAGGCAACAAAGCATAGCGTAGGCCCTGAGCTTCAAAGCTCTCTCGTTAATCTTTACATGTGTGCAGTCTTTGAGAGATATTTCTGCTGGTGATTATGCGCTAGGGATTACACTCGCCCAGCTTCGGAGAGAGCGGCATTTCAGCTTTCAATGCTAGATTGGCAGAGCATCGCAGAGTTTGGCTAACTGAGTGTCACTTTGCTGTTGATCTGTCCCTGCTTGGGGTCACGCATGCTGGTGCTGAGAGGGCCCTAGCCTCGTTCAGGGATGTAGCTGGTCCATTGGGGCCTTTGTGTCAATTGTTATCACTGTGCGGTCCTTTGTTTATGATTGTTTGTGTGCTCTAGCAAGAAGACTTTGCGGCAAGCTGATCGTTTCGACTTGGCTACCCGTTTGAAGAAGGAACTAAACAATGAACAACGAGGTACGTATTTTACTGGTCATTCGAATGGTGGCAAAACGAGGACTCTACCAACCGGGTTATGGTTGTAGGCAGGAACACTGTGCGTCCTCGCCTTGTAGCATGCTGTCGAAATCGAAAACATGTTAAACTATGATGTTCATCCCTCTTGTTGAGCTCTCTATGTATTTTTTTTTTGTGCATGTTCTTTGTTGTTCTCCACAGTGGTGTACTCTTCATATTCCGACTAGAGGCTGGGTCTGTGCATGCTTTTTACCATCTCTCCTGCCTATGCTGGCTGGTCAGTTGGATATCTCCTGCTCTGGCTGGTCAGTTGGATATCTCCTGCTCTGGCTGGTCAGTTGGATATCTCCTGCTCTGGCTGGTCAGTTGGATATCTCCTGCTCTGGCTGGTCAGTTGGATATCTCCTGCTCCTACGCCAGGTGTGCTGGCTGTTCTAGTAGGAGCGCTGGCTGTATTCGCTGTGCTAGCTGTGATGGTTGCGTTTGCTGTGCTGGATGTACTGACTGCGCTTGCTGTGATCTGGTCATAGCTGTGCTAGGAGCACTGGCTGTGCCCGATGCAATGGCTGTGATGCTTGTATTGTCTGCACTGGCTGTGGTCTGGTCATAGCTGTGCTAGGAGCACTGGCTGTGCCCGATATGATGGCTGTGATGCCTGTATTGGCTGTGCTGGCTGTGATGGTGTGTATTGGTGGTATTGGCTGTGCCCGATGTGCCCAATGTGCTGGCCTACTCTTTATCACCATGGCAATAGCGATGCCCTGGAGGCAGGTGGACTTTCACAAGTAGTTTATAGTGGAGATTCTGTTGCTATCGTCTTGATCATCTTATTACTTTCACCCTGATGGTCGGATTTGCTGGAAATTTTGGTGAATACACTTAGTGACGTATGCAGCGAAGAGATTTGCTTGGAAGCTAAAATCTGGGTTCGTTGAACTCTTCGTGTTTTGACCAAATCGTTTCTTACAGCTCACGTAAATGTTCTGCATTTCACCAACTGTTGGATCCCATGTTGATGTAGAGCGGCTGTTAGCTTAACACTTTGAAAAACTTGAGATTACTTGTATATTCTTCGTTTCCCCACTCTCACACACACATGCATGCTCACAGTCAATCCTGTAGTCATGAGTTCTATTCGGAACAGATACGAGAATAATAACAATAATAATATTCTTCCACTGCTGGCATGTCTATTGTGTCCAGCGTGTCACACACTAGTCGAGTGACTACTTATCTAGTGCGGTTGGTGGCGTGATGATTATGACTGGTGTAATTATAATAATGTGGTTGGTGGCGTTATGATTATGACTGGTGTAATGCGGTTCATGGCTTGATGATCGTGACTGGTGTAGTGTGGTTGAAGACTTGACGGTTCAGACTAGTTGGACATGGTTGTGTGTGTGTGTGTGTGTGTGTGTGTGTGTGTGTCCCATATGGTGCAGTGGTATGTGCAGCGATTTCCAATCGATAGATTGCGGTTCAATTCTCGACGATTATGGTCACACACGTCTTTCTTCTCTTTCTCAGACTCCTCCTGACTTTTCTTTCATTCTCCTGGGTGGTTACCAACAGCCAGTGCATGCCGGAGTATGTGGTGTGATGTGTGTGCGGGAAAAAAACTGAAAAAGACCAAAAAGTAGGGATTCACTGGCCAGAAAAAGCCACTTCATAGCTGTGTGGTATAGACCAGGCTGAATAATAATAATAATAATAATAAACACAGCTCGCATCTTCCCTGAACCTGTTAGACAGGAGCAGAGTCGACGCATCTGTCAACAGTGTCAAGCCAAGTTAGTCTATCTCCTGCAGCTTGGAGAGCGCTCTCCACGGAGAGATCCGCTGCCTTCAGGTCGTGCCGAATCGTATCTATCCACCGCAATGGCGGACGGCCACGGGGTTTTTTTTATGTCGTTTGTGTTGATTGATAGCTCCAGTGCTTGGAACGAGGCGGATTCCGGACCCTCTCGCACCACATGGCCAAACCACAGCAGCCTGCGTCGCCGACATGTGGCACTAACTGGAGATTGTTTTGTTTCTGTGTATAAGTTGTTATTGGTGATGCGTTGCGGGTAGACAATCTGCAGCAGTACGCGTAGCTTCCTCCGTTGCCATTTGTCCAGTTTGTCGTTCAGCAATTTGGACAGAGTCCACAATCCGCAATTGTATAGAAGGATCGGCATTATGAGGCAGTTAAACATACACAGTCGGGATTGAAAGGAATGCCGTCTCCAAGAAATCGAACCAAACGCCCTGTTTGCTTTTGAGATTCTCATGTCCACGTCTTCTGCAGAGCCCAATAGAGAACCCAGGAGTTTGACCAGGCTGAATAGTGGCGGTCAATTCTTCCGCCTTGCAAGCTGTTGAGTGGTGCAATCCCAGCACAAGCTGCTATAGCTTCTGCTGTAGCATCGCTATCATCGCCTCTGGCGATGGGCGTCCAATGGTCCAACGGTGTGTGTGTGTGACCGTGGCATAATAATGTATTGTATTGTATGTGTGGTGATGCCTGATGGTGTTGAAAACCAGTACATGCATACGCAGTAGAACCATGCATTGAGCTGGCCTATACGGGAGCATCAGTCGCAATGAACTTCCACCGGTTTCACATTACATGAACTGTTATGTACTATAATTATAATCAAGAAAAATAAACAAGAGTATGTTACTGTGACCTCTAGTCTATGGTCAAGATGCGCGGCACGCTGGCTTCATTACATCATTCAGCTGCAGTATGATATGAGCACTGCGTAACATGCGCCCAAAACTTAGAGATCGACTGGGTACCCGAGCGAATGGAGCAACACCGTACGCGATGGAGGCAGGAGTAAATTTTGGAGCTCCTGCTCCATCCATGTTTTCTTTCAAAGTATCGAAAGATTGGCCTTCTGACCATAACTTTTAAAAGTTTATACTGCAGGAACTGTCTGGCAATTCCTTAACTTAAACGTGAAAGAGTCTGTCAAGCAGATTGATCTGCATGGGAAACCTGGTTGGTGCCAAGTCACACTTTCAAGTAGAGCTCAGCGCGAGACGGTTTTGAGCAAGGGACTTTGCATACGAGGTGAGCAGTTGGAACTGCATCTCCCCGACGAGGGCTCCACTCAGCTCCATGTGTTTGGTTGCCGTGTCGGAATGCCTGATGGCCCACTTTCGGCATCTTTGTCGGTTTTCGGCAAGCTCATTGGTCCGCCATCACACGGCAAGATCAGCTTCGAACGCACGTCCTTCAAGACAGGAATCAGGTACGTCAATATCGTACTGTCTAAACCCGTACCGTCGTGTGTGACCGTTGTTGGGAAGAGAAAGTTGCGGGTGTGGCACAGGGGGCAGACCCAGACGTGCTGGCGCTGTGGCACAACGGGTCATGAAGCACGAGAGTGTAAAGTAAGGGCGGGCAGAGAGCCTGAAAGTTCAAGTCGTACTAACAGTAACTCTAGTTCTGAACCTTCAGATTCTGTACCTCGTGATTTTTTTCAAACTTTGGAGCAGGGTGCAGGTTTTCGCGCTCTGAGGCTCCCACAGTTTCTCGCCAGGGAACCGGCATCAGGCCGGCCTGGTTTCAAACATTAGGTATAGTAGTAGTAGTAGGAAACTAGGTAGACATCGGATAGCTTTGGCCCACCTCCGCCATGCCTCCAGCAAAAGCTGCCGTTCGCGGGCTGACGGATTCGGAGGTAAAATTGTTGTGCTCCCTCCCCGGGATCGAGTCTTCGATTTTAGACGTAGTAAAGACGCTGGCAACATTTGTGACGGAGTCCGCAGACCGCGAGACACGACTAAAGAATAGGACCGATGATTTATCGAGGCAAATTGCAGGCCTGAACGAGGAGGTTGTCGCCCTCAGGGAGTCCGCCATTGTCGCAGCAAGTGCTTCTCCCCTGACTCCTCCAGCAGTTGCCCACAACCAGCACAGCCAGCGTACGATGGAGAGTACAGCGGGAAGGACCAGCAAGCGTACCCGTACTCGCGCAGGCCAGGCTGCCACGTGTACCACTGATGCAGACGAACACCGTAGCACTTCCCGTAGCGTGGGTGACCCTGCCAGTGACCATGAAACGTCAACGGAGGATGAGGACAAGTCCCAGGCAATTGAGCGGCCCACTGTCAAGCCCAAGCCACTGAAGCTAGAGCCAATCACGGATGACACGTGGAAACTGGTATCAAACGAACCTCACAGAGTGAAGAAAGCCGTAATCTATGTGGGCAATTTGAACTCACATAGCAGTGAAGAAAGTGTCAAGGAATTCACTGAGCAACGCTCTGCAGCAGTAAACAAACCGGTGAAGGTTCACCAGTGCAGCATACACACCACAGAAGATGGGAAAGTGTCTGCCCGCTTGATGATCGATGCGACTGACCTTGAAATCGCCACTGCTCCAAACTTTTGGCCTCGCCCACTGTACGCGCGGGTTTGGCGCCACCGTGAGCGTCTGAAGGGGGACACCTTGTCCGGCTCACACAGTGACACTCTCAGTGATGCTCCAAAGGGGGACACCTTGTCCGGCTCACACAGTGACGCTCTCTCCGAGTCCTCCGACACTCAAGCTCAAAGCTCCAATTAGATCCTTTCGGATCCTGCTGACGAACACATTTGGACTACTGAGTAAACTTGGTGACTTTCACCATGCTGTACACGTTCACCAACCTGACATTGCCATTGTCACAGAGAGCAAGCTAACCCCTGAGAAGGCTACTGATTCCGAACTGTCCTTGCCTGGGTACTACTCCCCACTGCGGAAGGATCGAACAGCTCATGGAGGAGGTGTTGCGGTTTGGGTTAAAGCCAGTCTGGCCCTCCGAGAACTCGATGACATCCAGGTCGGTAATGAGGAGCTAATATGGCTGAGTGTCAGAACTGTGGATAAGAAGTCAGTGGCTGTGTGTGCTGCATATCGCTCTCGCTCCTGCCACGACAATGACATCAGTACCCTTGAAGCCATCAGTGCTGGCATAGACCTGGCCCGTAAATCTTGTCAATATGTGGTATTGGCTGGAGATTTTAACGTACACAACGTGGATTGGCTCGGCAGCACCAAGACAACTCATGCAGGTGTGTACACTGAAGACATGTGTGCTTTTCACTGCTTGGAGCAGCACGTGCATGAGCCCACCAGAGGCCTTAACCCACTCGACTTAATAATGACTGACCTACCGAGAGATGCGACCGTCAATACCTTAGCACCTCTGGGAGACTCTGACCATGCCTGTGTCCTAGCTGACTTTCATGTAAGCACAGCAGAGGAACCACCAGTGACCAGAACGGTCTGGCGTTACCAACGCGCAGACTGGGACAGACTCTGCCACTTCTTTAGAACAACAGATTGGCAGTCCACTGTCAGTGATGATCCTGATGCAATGTGTATGCACTTGACCCAGAATATTCTGGAAGGAATGCGCCGATACATACCGTCTAAGCAGTTGTGCATGAAACCATCTAACCCCTCTTGGTGGACACCGGAATGCACTGAGGCTGTAGCACAGAAACAAAGAGCATGGAGGAGACTCTGCGCCGACCGGTCAAGTGCCCAGCTGCAAGCCCGTTACAATGTCGCCAAGCACTCGGCTAACCATTGCCTGGCAACTGCCAAGCAGGCATTCACAGCAAGCCTGGCGCAGAAGTTAGCCTCTGGGTGTATGGCGTCTGGTGAATGGTGGTGAACCATCAAGAAGGCCTCTGGCCACGGAAACAGCCCATCCATACCTACTCTCCGCAGCACCGATGGTACGGAGCACGACACCAACCGCAGCAAAGCAGAGTGCATGGCCGAACACTTCGCCAACAAATGCAGTCTAGGGGCAGACGACCTATCCGCTCCATTTCCTTACGTCCGACCACGTACTGACCGCAACCTCTGCACCGTCCGGTTTCGCGAAACCACAGTCGAGCGAACTCTCCGCCAGCTCAACCCCACCAAGGCCACTGGTCCAGATGGGATACCTGCCCGCGTCTTGAAAGCTTGCTCTGCAGAATTGGCACGGCCGCTTTCAAAACTATTTACATGCTGTCTTCGCTCCGGTATCCAGCCACAACAGTGGTTGCAAAGGTTGCAAACGTGGTTCCAGTCCACAAGCGCAAGTCTAAATCGTCGCCATCAAACTATCGACCAGTGTCGTTACTGAGCATCCTCTCCAAGGTCATGGAGACCATAGTCAACAGGGCAATGAGCAACTTCATGGAGACGAATCACGTCCTGTCAGAACGGCAATTTGGATTCCGTCGCGGCCACAGTGCAGCAGACCTGCTGACTGCTCTCCACCACCAGTGGGTGCACACCGCCGGAGATAAAGGAGCTTCTCGAGTGCTGGCCATCGACATTGCTGGAGCATTTGACCGGGTGTCTCACACTGGTGTGTTGCACAAGGCTAGAGTGTATGGCATCTTGGGAGACCTGCATCGGTGGCTCCAAGACTACCTCTGCAACCGCACACTTCAAGTCCTCATCTCCGGCCAGACATCAGCCAGACGCCCAGTTAAGGCTGGGGTGCCACAGGGCAGTATCCTGGGCCCCACCTTATTCTTGGTCTACGTCAACGACCTTGAAGACCACCTCCCAATCGGCTCCAACCTTGCCTCATTCGCCGATGACACAACCCTATACGCCGAAATTGCAACGCTCGCTGCTGTTCCTGACAACGCTAGAGTACTCCAGGCTGCTGTCGACCTAGTATCCAGTTGGGGCTCGGATTGGAAAGTGCAGTTCGAGCCAGCCAAATCTCAGGCCCTTACAATTTCCCACCATCGTCGGGACTGGCCAATACCCCCCATTGTCTTCAATGGAACTCCTGTCGAGGAGCAGCCCTCCATCAAGGTACTCGGCGTCACGTTTGACCATCAGCTAAAATTCAGCCAGCATATCCGAACTGTTGTAGTCCGAGCAACGCAGAGACTTGGAGCCTTGCGCAAGGCATTTCACTTGCTGACTATTCCTGCCCGGCTTCGAGCCTACAAAGCCTTTGTCCGGCCGGTTATGGAGTACTGCCCAATCGTCTGGATGGGGGCAGCTTCTTCACACTTGAATCGGCTGGACTGGGTGCAGGAGCGAGCCATCAAGGCAATACATCCGCAATGCTGGCTTCCTAGCCTCATAATTCGCCGCACCATCGCTGCCCTCTGCCTCCTGTATAAAGCCCTTTGCGATAATTCTCCCGCTCTTCTCTCGAGAATGGCTCCACCCCCGACACACCAACCCAGGACCACACGCCTCACCCGCCAGGCTGTACGACTGTCCACCGCGCATCCCCATCAGTTACAGAATGTTCTTCCTGCCAATTCCAGGAACAATGTGAGCCGAGCCTTTCCCCACTCCGTCATCCCAATTTGGAACCAGCTGCCTACCTCTATCATTCCCCACCCATTTCACCCAAAGAACATCCAAAAGTTCAAGACAGCAGCTTATCACCATCTCCTCAGAACGAACTGGCACTGGGCCACTCATAGCATACGCGAGTAAGAGGGTACATTGTCCTAGCCTGCTTGGACATACATGTAATCTCTCCTCACGGACAGTCTCCTCTTGAATTTAAAAGTCTAACAGCGTTCACATCAATACTCAACTTATTCTTTTGCTCACTGAGCAATACAATCTTTCCATTTTCTTTCTTCTGTTTTCTTTTTCAATTTAATCCTCCCTACCCAATATCCCTTTGGTGCGTCCATGGAGCTATGAAGCCGAGACCTCTGGTCGGCGGAGCTTAATGGGCCCCACCACCACACTCCATCATTCACCCCAGTGTCTGGAGATCTGTGGATTTTGTAGAAAAAAAAGAAAAAAAAACCTCAGTTGACCTGCGAACGTGGGAGTACCCGTACGAATTGCGTAGGTTCAAACTCTGAAGTGAACTCCAACACATCCCAGCACGGTGACAGTGTATCTAGCATACCCACTACACGCACAAAAGCACGGCAACCTACATCCACGATGAGTATGGCCAGTGCTACTGCGGGCCCAAGCACGGAGGACGTCATCCAGGTACCTGAGGCAGTGACAGTACGAGCTTGCTTCAGAACACCATGACACAGCCGTACCAGTCCGTCCCACCTGCCGTGGGACACATAACTGAACCTGGTGGTAAAGGAGACAACACAGCTCCCCAGAAACCTTTTGTGGCTGCATCTTCTAACGACCACGTGCAACACAACAATAGCCTTGCGTCCAATACAAATGCAGTACATGTAACCGGTACTGAAGCAGCTGTAACTTCCACTCCAGCTCCTGGATCTTCTGTCCCTACCCCGGTGCAAGATTGGCACGTCGCAGGTGGAAAGTGTTCTACTTTTTCTCCAATAATCTTGCAACAAACCGCCTCCGCTTTTCCCTCTGTCGCGAACCGCTTTAGTGCGCTGGAGCACTCCATGGAGAGGAAGCATAAGCGAGGAGCCAGGAGTGACGCATCATCCAGTGCCGACTTGTCCGCGAAGGCTGTCTGCCCGACCACCAAGACAGACGACTTCTATGGTACCGGGTCGGACTGGGAGGAAGAGTGTGAGGGTGACGACGGCCGCGGTAGGAGCCGTCATGAAGTGATGCAGTGAACTGCACCTTGAAATAGTATGCTTGAACTGCCTGTGTATTTTTTGTTTTAGGTTTTGGATTAGTTTCTAGATGTAGTTCTTCCTTATAGATCTATTAAATGAATCCACAATTACATAGAGCTACTGTCGGTCGACAGAAGTCTTGTAAACTTGCTTTTCTGAATGTATGCAGCCTTAGAAAGAAGTTAGGCGAAATCCAAAACTTCATAAACTACCACAATGTAGATATCTTCGGCATTGCTGAAACTTGGCTTGATTGTTCCATTTCTGACTCATCCATTCATATACCTCATTATAGACTCTTTAGGCGCGATCGCGGGCACAGACCTGGTGGCGGTATAGCTGTATACAATCGAGATACCCTGGCTGTTTCCAGACACGCTGAACTCGAGAGTGACACAATCGAAAATCTGATACTCACCTTGAAGACAGAATCCGGTGAACCCATCACCCTCGCTACGTTCTACCTTCCGCCTTCCACTACTGCTGCAGTATGGCAAGACCTAGAAATCAGTCTGAACAATCTAACCTTGCGACGAAACAACCGCGTGGTCGCCATTGGTGACTTCAATGTGGACATGTGCTCGGGACACAGCCGGATGCACACCATGCTCCAGCGGTTTGATCTGGAAAACCACATCCGGACACCGACAAGAGTAACGGCATCAACTTCCACCCTAATAGATCTGCTCCTCGCCCCTAACTCTCTAGTTGGAACATGCACGGTCATCAAGTGTGACATCAGCGACCACTACGCATTTGTGGCCAACATTATCGTCGCCACCCGGCAGTCCGAACGAGTCGCATCTCGAAAGAGGCGAGTGTGGAGGATAAATTGGGAGCATTTTAACGCTGACTTGCAGGACTGCAATCTTGAGATTTTCAGCAAGTCGAATGATGTTGATGCAATGATAAGCGAATGGTACGCAAAGGTTTTTACTGCTCTAGATCGTCACGCCCCCTTACAACCTCCTCGTAAGCCGAGGCGCCGCCCTTGCCCATGGTTGTGCCCTGAACTTGTATCTGCTGTGCATCAACGAAACAAGGCCCACCGACTTCTTTCACGCCCTCCAAACGATGTCCGCCTGCGAGAGCAACACCGCACTCTCCGCGCAGCCGCGCGCAAGCTAGATCGGAGGCTAAGGGATCAGTATTTTCAAGCTCGCCTACAGTTGGCCGGAAAGGATGGACGGAAGCTCTGGAATACGATAAACATGGTGACTGGACGAGCGAAAAGTTCAAGCCCACCACAAGTACCTGTTGGAATCCTCTCCCGAACTTTTGGCGAAGTTGTACATGACCCTGGACGACCAGACGCGCTGTGCGCCAACGCACCAGCCGAACGTGAAGCACCAGCATTCACGGAATTTGCGCCTGTTTCGACGGAGGACATTACGGCCCTTCTCCAGTCCGTTGACGCGTCAAAAGCAACTGGACATGATGACTTTCCGGGTATTGTCCTTAGAAACTCGGCATCAATACTGGCTCCCTCGCTCAGCATCATTTTCAATACTTCGTTATGTCAGGGGTGTGTTCCCCGTCAGTTTAAAATTGCTAATGTATCGCCGCTATTCAAAGGTGGCGGCCTTGACCCTTGTCAGCCTACTGCGTATCGACCTATTTCTCTACTACCAGTCGTTTCTCGCCTCCTCGAGAAGATCGTCAAAGCTCAGCTTACATCCTTTCTGACCGATCACAGTATTCTCCCTGACTCGCAGTTCGCGTACAGGAAGAACCACAGTACGGAGGACGCTCTTGTGCTAGCTGTCAATCGCTGGCTGAAAGCGAAGTATGAGCGCAAACTCACAGGTGTGATATTCGTGGATATGTCGAAGGCTTTCGACTGTGTCAAACACACCATCTTGGCACAGGAGCTATCCGACATTGGGGTCGGCGGTACTGTCCAGCTATGGTTCACTAGTTACCTGAGTGAGCGGCTTCAACGCGTAGTCGTGGGCGGAAATTGCTCGGAATACGTCGCATGCAGTCGAGGGGTGCCGCAAGGATCCGTCCTCGGCCCCCTCCTGTTCACACTATACATCCGTAACCTTCGATGCTGCTTGCCCCAGCAGGTCACAAACCAGGAATTTGCAGACGACATTGCAATTGAAGCCTCGGGCAGTTGCGAACAAGTGTGCTCTTCTCTAAGCACAGCCATCACTGGCCTGTCGCAGTGGTTGGAGGACCGCGGGCTAATGCTGAACCAAAAGAAAACAGAAGCTCTGTTGATTACCCCAAGAGGCCCAGCCCCTGACACAGATAACATTCGAATTCGCTGTGGGAATGCAGCCCTTGCAGTTGTGGAACAAGCGCGGTACCTGGGCGTAATGGTAGATGGGCAGCTCTCCTGGGAGCCTCACGTCAATCACACAATCCAGCAGGTGCGGAAGTCAGTAGGTGCGCTGTGGCGGAGCCGCCGAAGCCTCACCCTGGCGTCAAAGATCCTGTTTTACAGGTTGATGATCCAGGGTAGGTTGTCGTACGCTTCCAACGCCTTTTATCCGTCACTTCAAATTGGCAACATGGAGCCCCTCACACGTCTAACGAAGTGCGCTATCCGCGGCTTCTTCGGTCTGCCACCGTGGTCGCGCACGAGCCCGATCTTTGAACAGCTCCGCCTCACCACCCTGGAGGACATGTTTAACATTAAGCTCCTCATCTTTGTCCGTCGTTGTCTGTTCTCCCGAGCTAGCTCCCTCTTCACCAGCTTCTTCGTGAGAGTTACTGGTGACCGCACTCGGGGAGCAGCACATCACCTCGTTCGAGTACCATTTTGGCCCGGTCCTGCGGGTCGAGCGACCATGCAGTTCATCGGCGCAGTCCTGTGGAACCAGCTCCCGCCTGATCTCCGTTCCGAGCCCAGCCACCTTCAGTTCTGTGCCCTGCTAAAAGCGCATCATGGCTCCGTTTAAATGCTTTTCGGCTAGTGTGTGTCTGTGGTATAGCGGACTGAAGAATAGTAAACGTGTTTTGCAATATATGTATGAAGCTATTTTGTATATAGTATGTTCCCATTCCGTTTTTGCTTTGGTGTAGCCCTGAGGTTGATTGCTTATTTATTTCTACCCTTCCTCTCTCCATACTTCTGTCCCCCCCCCTCTCTCTCATTCCTTCTGTCGTCCACATGTATCAAAGTAGGCGAAATCGCCTGTTTGTGGTGCGACGTTAAATAAACTTCTACAACAACAACAACAACAACATCAACAACGGTTTATTTATTTTATTTATTTATTTATTTCACCTTCCCGTGGCCAGAGAATATAGGCCAATATGGAGGGAGGGGGGCGGTAGCCAGCCATGGCAGTAAACAAAAACAAAGCAAAAATAAATAAATATTACACATTACTGGAGGCAAAGAGAAACAAATGTGGATGAAGAACTAGCAGTTATTAGAACACGAGCTTCATGTTGGCCTTGAAATCCTTTAGCGTACAAGACGATTATACTGATAGAGGCAGGGCCAGCCAGAGAGAATAGGCAGCAAAAAACGGAGATCTGGTATAAGCTGAGGTTTGGGCTTTAGGTAAAGTGCAGGGATTGCGCGTAGGACGAGTGGGAAGAAACCAGTTATATTTACGCAAGTGTGGCGGGGCTTTGTCAAGACGAATAGAAAGAACAACAATACACAGTTGTTGATCCGCTTGACTAGAGATAGGGAAGGTGTTAAACATATCATACAGCTCGGCAGAAGGAAAGTATGGTGGTTTGCGGAAAAGGACTTTGAGTATCCTCTTATTGTGGACTTCCAGGGTACTCATTAACGATTTACTAAGTAGGGATGACCAGGCGGTTGAGCAATAGAGAAAAATGGGGAGAATATAGCAATGATAAAAAAGGCGAATGCATTCAAGCGGTAGGTGGGAGCAGTGAGACACGAGGTAGCCAACAGCTTTACTGACTTTGCTACAGATATAGTCGACATGTCTACTAAACGATAAGTCTGAGTCAATTGGTTGAGCTGGTACGATAGATTGTGGCTTTGAATGCATGCGTCCAGGACAGGAGAGAGAGAGAGAGAGAGAGAGAGAGGGAGAGAGAGAGAGAGAGAGAGAGGGAAAGAGAGAGAGAGAGAGAGAGAGAGAGAGAGAGAGAGAGAGAGAGAGGGAGAGACACTCCCGGCCTATTAGCAGCACACCCAAAAACATTCGATCGTTATTGCGATAATACGAAATCATCTACAACGGTGATGACCTACTGAAGTAGTACCTAGGAAAACAGCATAGCACTGCTGTAATATTAATTTTTCATTTCAAGACAGAACATGGGATTCGAACCTGCACTATCCTGTCCCCGGGGAAAATTGCGATTCCGCGGCCGCGTTTTTTTCCGCGTTTTTTGCGATTTTTTAAAAGACCGCGTTTTCCGCGATTTTCCCGCGTTTTTTGTACTTTTTTTGCACTACACGTACACACAGTGCACTGTTCGGTCAGCAACGTCTCATCGTGGCGGCTTTTTACTCAAATATGACGAGTGCTTACACCAGAGACTTGTAACTGATTGATTTCACTACATACTCACTGAAAATTGCCGCACATCAATATTATTCACCGCATATTCACCGCAAATTCACCGCAAATTATGCCATATTATGCCGCGTTTTTCCCCGCGTTTTTTTGCGATATTTTTCCGCAATTTTCCCCGGGGACAGACTATCGCCCTACATGCATTTGTCCAATACACTTCGCACACATCCACATTATTATTTCCAAGTTGCTTCACGTTATGATCTTGCAATTGGTTGTTTGTCTGTATACTTTATTTGAACTTGCAAATCCTTTCAAGCACAAAGGCTCCCTTACATGGCCGCGAATACATTATTTTGTTACAGGTGTTAGGTACCTCCTCCCGTACCTTTTCTAGCTGGCCTGCATGCACTTGCGTACTCACCTTTTGTCTCCTTTTGTTCCGTTGGCCTGGGTAGTTACTTGCACGCCCATATTTGCCATAGCTACCCAGGCCCTTTATCTTGCCGTTCAGACTTGATCTCTTTCTCACTCTTCAATGTAGTCGTTTCGTTCGTCTTGGTCTCTTGTCTCGTCGTCTATAACGAGAGAGCTTGGAAGCTCAGGGCCCTACGCTATGCTTTTATGCTTTTTTGCCTAGCTCATCGTACATGTTATAAGAACTGAGGCAAAAGTATTTGCAGAATTTATTGCGGATTGTTATTTCTCTAATAATCATCTACTTTTGGTTTGCTCCTTCTTTTCTTTTTATCTTCTTATACTGTAAATCAACAAATTTTGGCCGATGAGAAATAGAAACCTCTCTATTAGAGAGGTTAAGATGCACGTTATTTCCGACGTGACGCGCAATTTAGTTTTTCTGCGCGTCGACCGGATGTCTGCGACGCGAAAGTTCAGCTCGCGTTATTTGGCTCGCACGTCGAAAAATCAACGCGAGTGACCTGCTGCTCACGTGGAAATTTGGACATTACATAACTTTACAGTCTCCTATAATACGTATCCTGTCCGACGGCAAAAGAGGCTGCAGATTTAGTTTTTCTGCGCGTCGACGGGATGTCTGTCCTGACGTTCACTGGGACCGGCGCTGACTGTGCCGACCACGCGCGTTCTGGACTCGACGGGATGTCTGTCCTGACGTTTCCTGGGACCGGCTTAGACTCTGCCGATCACGGGCGTTCTGGACTCAACGGGATGTCTGTTCTGACGTTGCCTGGGACCGGCGGACTCTGCCGATCACGGGGGTTCTGGAGTCGACGGGATCTCTCTTCCGACGTTTCATGTGACCGGCGCTGAATCGCTCGTTCACGCTTATTTTGGAGACGACGGGATCTCTCTTCCAAAGTACATGTATGTTTATGCTGACGCATCCTATCACCTATTCGGCGTCTATTCTAATTTAATTTCCTCCTCGTCTCCCTATTTCTTTCCAAATCTCCCTCTACATCAGGGAGTCGTATACATAATACGACGAATATTGGTACGGTACGGGACAGATACAGGAGCCCGCAAATATTGTGGACAGCTGGTATGTATTAAGTACAATCCTGTAGAGCCTATACGGGACAGATACGGGACAGATACGGGATAGCTCCAGCCGTGACACAAACAAACAAACAAACACACAAACACCAAATTAAAGCTGTGTGGACCCTGGCTAGCGCCAGACATTACTGAAGTAACGTCTTCTGCATAGCTACGGGAATAAATGTCGTTCCCCCAAGCTACCTGTTCCCGTTGTAATGTCTGGATAATGTGTCGTCAGTCGTCCTGTTTCGAACTCAACATTGGCGCCCAACGTGGGGCTCGAACCCACCACCCTGAGATTAAGAGTCTCATGCTCTACCGACTGAGAAGGAGGCCTGTAGAGAAAATATTCAGAAAGAAAGAAGAATGTGAGATAGATCAATGAAGAGCGAAGCAAAACCAGTAAAGCCAGCGAATGACAGTTCTGCAACCCGCCTAATATAGTAATAAGACACTCCTAAAACTAAATACTAACTGCTAACGAGAGTACATCACCCCCTGCTCATGCTACCACAAACAAACAAACAGAATGAAAGCCGTGTAGACCATGACTAGCGCCAGATGCTACTAAAGTAACGCCTTTTGCATCACTACGGGAATAATCTCTACAGTCCTAGGCATGAACTGTACTTGATCTCTTCATAACGTTAGAACGTGCATTCAGGATTCCAGACGAGCATGTTGATCGACGGGAATCACAGCTTTCATCATCTGCAGACCTTCGCCAATGCCGACGAGTTCTCTTGATAGACCGTTGTAGAGCTTGATGAAACCGTCAGTGCCCTGCGGTTCCACAAGGCACAACACATCTTTGTTGTGCGTCTCCTTGCCGTGTGTGCTGCGGACATCCTCCAGACGATGTACTTGGTTAAGAGTCAGGAGACCCTGACGCTGAGCAGCAAGTCTCAAATCAACTGCATCCAGGTTGGAGAGCCACGGGTGAATGTCACGCACATAGCTGATGGACTGGAATCCAGTTTGCTCTACAGGAAGAGAGAGAGAGGCTGAGAGAGAGACTGAGAGAGAGATAGATAGATAGATAGAGATAGATAGAGAGAGAGAGAGAGAGAGTGAGAGAGAGAGAGAGACAGAGACAGAGAGACAGAGACAGAGACAGAGACACAGATAGATAGATAGAGAGAGAGAGAGAGAGAGAGAGAGAGAGAGAGAGAGAGAGAGAGAGAGAGAGAGAGAGAGAGAGAGAGAGAGAGAGAGGAGAGAAAGAGAAAGAGACAGATAGACAGAGACAGAGACAGAGACAGAGAGACAGAGAGAGAGACAGAGACAGAGAGAGACAGAGAGAAAGACAGAGAATAACTACAACATGCATCCGTCAAGAACTCATTACGCTATGTCGACAATTCCAGTCCAATGTCCAATGATACTTTCATACCTGATTGTAATGCTGGGTGACAGCATTTCCGAAAACAATCTTCAGAGTTCTTGGTTTGTGTACCGAGGGTAGCAACGTGTCGACTGAGATCGCATTGAGGAGAAGAGAGATTTTTGCATTATTGAACAGCTGAATCTCAATTTTCAATCAAAACAATCTTCAGAGTTCTTGGTTTGTGTACCGAGGGTAGCAACGTGTCGACTGAGATCGCATTGAGGAGAAGAGAGATTTTTGCATTATTGAACAGCTGAATCTCAATCAATCAATTTTGAATCTCGTTTACGTACATTTGAAGTTTAGATTTTTGCATGTGCTCTCGCACAACTGTGGCCTTTGGATACTAACGAAGAAGCTGGAAGATCGCCTGGATGCATGGCATCGTCGCCAGCTCTGATATCTTATGAACAATGTCCACCCTCACAACATCTCACCACATCTCCAACAAGGATATTTACAGAAAAACCAAACAAGCCCCCACCTCACAAACCTGTAAGGAGTGCCGCCTCCTGTACCTGGGGCACGTTGCCCGGGAGGAACCTGACGTGTCATCAGGCGCCCCGTGGACGCGCCCAGTGAACGCGCCCGTGGACGACCCCACGAGTGATGGGTCGACAATGCCAAAGAAGACCTCAAGCCTCTGAATGTGCCGATTCAGGAATGTCTCCAACTCGCCACCAACAAGCAACTCTGGTTATCAATCATAAGACATGGTTAGCATTTTACCGTTCACGCTATTTTCGATGGTAGGCCTGCACCGTTTTTTGTGTGTGTAGACATGGCATTTTACAGTTCACGCGCTTGATCCAACGGTACTCGTACCCCAAACCCAAAATACCATCGGTTTGGTACCGTTTCGAAAAGCTGTTGAAGAAATATAGCAAACGAACAATGTGAACACATTCAAGAAATAGTGAATCAAACTTTCCTTGAAATCAGTTTTACAAACGCCTCCGGCTGGTTGTTGTCACCTAGCTAATGTGTCAACAGGGGCTTTAGTACAAGCCAAGCGGACATAGTCGTGCGATAGGGTGTGTTTTCTCCTTGCCGCCCACAAGCACCTTAGCCACTCGTACATGTCCATCTGGCTCAGGAAAGACCGCCGTGATTCTGATTCTTCCCAACGGCCAGTGCCCTCTTGGCGTGTCGGGATGAAGAACTAGTACGATATCTCCAACAGCCAAGGCCCGATTGATCTTGATCCAGTTGCGACAATGGCATTGTTCCTAATAGCTGTCGAACAAATACAGCAAATGAACAATGTGACGTCGATCGCTACCCATCTTACACCGAGAGTCTTCATCGTCGGCAGGCTTCCATCATTTAGCTCCAGTGCAGACAGCCGGTCCTCCGCGGGTATCTCGGCTAAAACGGCAGGCGTGTCACTCAGCCGCTTCCATGCCTTCATGCCGGCTGCAGCCCAGATCAGTGGCAACTCTTGGTACATCTGCACTTCCAGTTTGTCGTTGGCTACTGCATCAGGAGTAGCTTCCATGAATGTTGACTTCAACATACCATTGGTGCCTAGCGGGTACTTCGATGCATGTTCCCGCGTCACAATAGGGGCGTTGGACGGCGAAACATTCAGGCCAAAGACCAGCCGCTCAAACTGGTAGACGTCTGGTTGAGTATTTCTCTCCGGTGGTCACCACAAGAAACGCAAGTACGGTTGGTCCTCGGAGTGATTTCAAATCTGAAGGTACATCTCCCGAATATCACAGACGATGGTTACCGAGTTGCGCCGGAATCCGAGCAGCACTTCCAGTATCTCTCGCTGCAGCCTAGGGCCCGGCTCTACGCAGTCGCTGAATACCATGCTGTAATTGTCGGGCAGTTGTGATTTCTGGCCATTCCATTGAAGGTGGATCTCGTTCCCAGCCCGGTCAAGTTGCCGCATTGACTGCTCAACTTCAGTCTTCACACTGCGGTCCTTCATGTGCCAGGAGGGCCGGTCCTTCATGTGCCAGGAGGGCTCAGGGCTGATACCACCATGATCAACTTCCCGTTGCCGGTTCAGCTGTACACCACAGTAGGTGCTGTTGGTCGATCATCATTGTTTAATACTGCTCCGATACATGTCCAACCTAATGGCGTTCTGCGAGCTAGCGGTTCTCCCGGCTTGCTATTAACTTCCTCCAAGCAAGAATGCAATTCACTGTGATCGCTGCCAATTAGAAGGTCCACTGATTCCTCGGTGAAAGCCGGGAAGGGAACATCTCGCAGGTGGTCCCATTGCGCTGCCGCAATCGCCCAGTCAACGGCCTTCAAGTTGCTTGCGATGTTGTCAATAGTTAGCGCCGGTAATTTGGACTGGAATGTTCCGTCAGCGCTTTCCACTGTGAAGTTGACCGGCGTCGCGACGAATGTTTCCGTCAACCCACTCAGAAGAGAAACTGATGCCTGCTGCGGTCTTCCTGCCACCCTCAACTGCCCGGCAGCTGCAGCGGATATGTAGGTGGTAGTGCTGCAATCGTTCAACACAGCGTAACCTGTAGCCGTACTCCTTCATGCACAAGCGACACCGGGAGGATGCGTAGCGAGACCGATGGTACTCCACGTGGCCGATCTTCTCCCAGATCCGGCTCCCCTTCCGTGATGTTGCTCCAGTAGCGAATTCTGCCTCGAGGGTCACCCATTCCAACAGCGTTGGTACACTGTTGGGTTTCGTGTTGTTGCGACGCCAACGGTTAAACTGGGTCAGCATGGGCATCGGCAGCTTGTTTTGCAGCTGTCGGAACAGAAGACCATCGCCCAGCTCATATTCCTTGCCTGCATCCACCATGTTCACTATCAGCACATCCAGCAAATCGGCGAATCTCTGCAGGTCTCCAGGCCGGCCTGTGCAGAGGGCGGGGAACGACTCTATTTCCTCAAATTGGAGGTTTGTCTGTCTCTGCTCGCCACCAAATTTCCTGTCTAAACGGTTTACGGCGGCTTCGTAGGCATGGGCCGAGTAGCCTCGGCTCTCGATGGCGACCAATGCCTCTCCACCTAAATACTGCTTCAGGTGCAGCAGCTTCACCTCCGGACTCGAGCTCGTCTGCCCAACACAAGCCATGAAGGCTGCTCTCCAGGCACGATAGGCTCTCTTGTTGCCTGTGAACGTTGGAATTTGTATGGGTTTCAGCCGCCGGAATATCTCGTCCAATGACTGCTGATGCCGCGTTTGGCCTGATGCTACTGATGGCACCGGTACTGGTGCGGCAGTCGACCCTCCTGGTTGCAAACCCATGGCCTGTGGAGCGGGCGGGCTCCACAGACTAGCTGCTGGCACAGTGTGCACGCCGGCCACACCACTGGCGCCAGCCCACTGCCGAGACGCAGATGTAATTACTGGCGACTGAGTAGTGGTGTGGTGGGTGTCAACGGATTGCTGGAATAGCGTGGCAGGCGCGGATCCAGGTAGCCTGCCGATTGCGCTGAATAGCGTTGCAGGTACGGATGATCCAGGCAGCCTGTCGATTGCGCTGCTTCCGCTGACTGTCCGCTGGGATGCAGGCATCTCTGGCCTTATTCCGTTTGCGCTGTTGGCGCTGGCAATCTGGAGTGCTAACGTTTCAGCCGGTGACACAGGTAGGTTGCTGGTCATGCTGATCGCTCCAACGCCGTTCGCGCTGATCAATCCCCAAGGCGCTGTTCCTGCAGAGGTCACAGGCTGTGTGCTGTCCGCGCTGGTCTGAATTTTCGACTCGTGCACAGGCTCGGATCCAGGCGGCCTGCCAATTGCGCTGAATAGCATTGCAGGCTCCGATCCAGGCGGCCTGCCGGTTGCGCTGAATAGCGTTGCAGGCACTGGTGCGGACTCTGGATCTGACGCATGTGGTGCGCTGCTCGCGCTCATCTGGGGAACAGCCGCGGACAAAGGCGGACCGCTTGTCGCTCTATTCGCGCTGTCCAAGTGCCCAGTGGCGCCAGACTCTAAAGCGGCCGCAGCTGGCGCGGCGCTCCCTCCAACCTGCGCCACAGCCGCGGACAAAGGCGAGCCGCTTGCCGCTCTGCTCGCGTTGACCTGGGTCTTAGACGGAGTGACAGCTCTGTGTACCAACGGCGTCTCTGGTCGCAACTTACCCGTGCCCATGGCGACTTTCGGTCCGCTTTCGCTGACCGCCTTGTACTTGTCTTCGCTGACTTCAGCAAGACCGTACTCTGTACCCCGGTGCTGTTCTGCAACTTGCTCTACGCTGGCTGACCGTGCAGCCATGGTAGCCGTAGGCGTACTCTAGTCCACGTGCAGCAGTAGACTCCGAGGCCTCAACTGAACTTCTGCCATGCGCGTGCAGGTAGCTCCGGGCTCCAGCCCAACTGGGCATAGTGCTTGCGGCAGGTCCGCTGTATCCGTACCCGACCTCCGAAGCTAGTTCGCGTCGAGCCTGGACTGGGTGGGGCCGATGTGAGACGCCCAGGTAGTCAGTTTCCTCCGCGTAACTACGTACCTGCCCACGTACGTCCTCCAAAATGCTCTCGGTTGCGGTGGTGAATTGCTCCTCGAGCAATTCCGCTTCCCGCAGCGTTGCTTCCATACACTTCTCTTCGTTGGTTGAGCTGTATAAACTGACGAGGTTCATGATAGCACTGGTGGCGTTGTCATAATGTGAGCTTCGCTCGGCTAGCTCGTCGTTAGCTTGCTCTCCTCGCACTCCGCCATTCATGGAGCACACGAGAAGTGTCCTCCGCGTGTTGGTGAAGTGTTTTTTAGCCACCATTTTTTCTCTAAGCAGCTCGCTAAGCTTCTCGCGCTTGTTCGCTACTGCCGCTGGTTCTTCTCGGTGGTTTGCTTCCTCGGTGCTGGCGGTCCCGTCCTCCGCGGCTTGGCTGTCTTTCGCCTTGTCCTCTTCGACTGGAGACTCCATAGCCGCGCTTAGGTGGAACGCTCAGCATTTACGAGGTCGACTCGACTTAATTAACCATCCTCTGCTACCAATGTGTTCTGTAGAGGTGTGCTCCTGTCTCGGCACACATCCAAACCACAGAAAGGACCAGCTCACGACTATCAAGAGAACTCTGTTGGAAAACTCTGGCTCCAAGCCGCAATTGCTTGAAGCCTTTCACTGAACTCGTAAGCACTACAGCCTACTATAGCCAACTCCCTACTGTAGTGAAAACGTCTAGCTTATAACACTTGCATGCCAAGAACTCCATCAGCAGCCGCGAAAGAAGGTGAAGACAAAGCCTGTGACTATAAAGTGTGAACCCTAACGAAAGTCACAGCTACATGTAACACAAAACGAGGGTGCATGTCAGTGACACGTGCGACCTCCTGAACAGGGGTTGAGTGGTCAACCCCTGCATCTCATGCTCCTTTGGTTTGCCGAGCTGCATGTGTGATTCCCCCGGCATTATCTACATGATGAAGTGTGCACTGTGTCGGAAGCGGTATGTCGGTGAGACCCTCAGGGTCGCGAGAGACCGGTTCGAGGAACACCACTATGAAGCACGTCACAGGATGTTACACAAACCGTGGGGTAAACACATGGCTACCGATCACCAGCAGCAGGGAACCATCAAGAGCACAGATGTAATTATCATTGAGTCCCAAGTACTGGCCGTGGAAACACGGGTGAACAGAAGAAAATTTAGGGGGCCCATCGAGATTCGAGAGCATCGTCCGGAGAATAATAATAATTATTTTATTTTAACTGGTTTGAGGGAAAGAGAGTATTTTATTTATTTATTTTTTACTGGCTCATAATCCGAGTTCAATAGCAACTAATTACTTGTCCTAGGATTACACCACTCAACAGCTTGCAAGGCTGATGAATTTACCACCACTAATTTTTGCCTGGTCTACACCACACAGCTGGTTGAACTCAAGTTGAAGTGGCTTTTTCTGGCCAATAGACATGGTTAGCATTTTGCCGTTCACGCCTAAATCGAGGGAGTCTCCGTCAACAGCTTATGAAGCAGAAGCGGAAGAGAAAAATAAAAATAGGAAATAGAATGATGCGGTATATCGTATTGTGAGTGATAGTCAGGCCAAGTTTCCGAAGATCAGCAGCGAGTGCTATCCCGAGCATAATGTTAGCATTACGAAAGCATAGACAGGATGCCTAGTACAGGAGAGCCAAGTTGCTGAAAGCTCCACAGGCAACCATGCATTCGGCCGTCAGCAGCTAGCAACTGTTTCTCTGCTGGCCTCACCTCACATCAGCTCGAGCGCCTAGAGCGGCTACTCAAGCGCGCAGTCCGCTGTGTTTACAACGCTCCATTTGCATCCCCATCTGCGCCGCTGTATTGCCAATTGCGATTGCACTCGCTAGAAGTTATGTACTGCCACAAGCTTCTTGGCTACACTTGGCGCTGCCTTCAGGGTAAATGCAGCACATTGCTTACCGATATGTTCAGTCCTCTTAATGCCGGCCGTGCTACACGTAGTCAGGGAAATCGAGCACTTAAATTTCCAGTCACTAAGACATCCGCTGACACACATTCTGCCTCATTCCAATGTGTATCACTGTGGAACAGGCTCCAGCCCGACATCAGGAAAATCCCACAGTACCACCGATTCATGCGATCCCTCCCAGCACATGCTGCTTTTCAGTAATGCCACTGCCCGTTGTATTATTATTTCCTTTACTGGCCTAACTGGCTTTTACAATGACGTAATACTTTACTACCCACTCTACTCAGTGTCATTACCTTCATTGGCCTTTTATAACACTACTTCGTACTTTTATAATTTATTCTCCTTTTTAGTCGATATCATGTAATTAGGCAAATTTGCCTGTTTGTTCTTCGACTCTAAATAAACAAACAAACAAAAAAACAAACGCTATTTTCGACGGTCGGTCTGTACCGTTTTTTGTGTTTGTAAACATGGTTAGCATTTTACCGGTCATACTTAATTCAATGGTACTCGCACCCAACACCCAAAATACCGTCGGTTCGGTACCGTTTCGACGATAGAAAGCTCTGTTTAGCAGGAGAACAAAGCAGTAAGATTCCAACTGGGGTTACGTTACAAGTCGATCGTCGTGTCAGAAACCGAAATGCTAACCATATCTCGAAAACACACAAAAAAGGTACTGGCCGACTTACGGTCGAAGTTGGCGTGAACGGTAAAAATGCTAACCTTGTCTACTGAATCAAAAGGCAGACGAGCTACGCCCCTGGAGATAGGGCTTGAAAGTGCTACGTCACAGCATAGCAACAATTTCAAAAATTGGATCCACTTGGATCCAGTTTTTGTATGGATCCAAGCACATTTCAAGCCGTCTTACTCACAGCAAGGTGATGTAACCAGTGAAACTGACTGATTTGGCTACTGGGGGCGGGGTTACAACTGGTGGCGAAGTAAAAGTCACCCCTGCATACGACATGAGTGGGTTGCTATGCACCCACATGCTGAGGCAATAGCAAAGTCACACCTTAGTTGATCCAAAATAGAAATCTGATGTCAACTTACTACTCCCTGGCCGTTTTTGACGTCATCACTTTCAAGCCCTATTGTCAGAAATAAATTACAATAAGGCATCAGTGCCCACCCTGTCCCATGGCCAAACATGTTGTTATACGCCTTTGGCAAACTCAGACCTGAAAACATCTTTCTTACCTCCCGTTGCATACCTCATGGTCCATGCCTTTGCATTCTTGTTATACTGCGCACGATCTGTCCTGTAGATACGAGCGATGTCGGGCACTAGCGGCGTGTCCAGAAATGGATTATCGAGGAGGGCTTGGATAGTCAGAAGCACTCCATACATTACATTTCCAACAGGCCATTCAGAAGTAAGGATCGCCAAGGATATGTTGCCGTGGCTGTCAATGTTGGGATGGTAGATTTTGGTCCGGAACCGTACTTCTGGTGGTCTGAATGGATGATGCTGGTGGTTCCAGCGGTACATCAGTTCAAAACGGCCACCTTGATACGGACTGTCTGGTGCTTGAGCCTGCACAGTGCAATCTACGTAGCAAAGATCATTCTCTGAAGATCTGATAGATAAACCCGGCGGTGGGCTTTCGATCATCATCTTTACCTCTTTTTTTATTCGCTTCACGGCATTCGGATACATTATCATCGAGGTCTGAAACAGTCTGCGTTCTACAACAACTCCTACTCCTAGTCCACGATCTGACAGAAAAGAAATAACATTTTCCAGTGGATATACATGTATCTAGCTATGGAACAAAATTACTATCTCTTCGCTCACTACACTGAGTCTGTAACTGGTACATACGGTATGGTATGGCCAGGAGTTGGCCAGGAGTTGCCATTAATTTTTGTATTGGCATGGAAACAGAGCAACACATGGCACCCATTGGCCATGGTACCCAGTGGCCTAGCTCTTGCTCGCGGGGCGCCAAGCCAAGACTAGATACTGTACTTTTTTTCGGAGAAGGACTCAGTTCGAACTTCGAATGACGTTATCGTAAGTAGTCATGGCAGTGTTCCCGGCTGAGTAACTAATTATGTTACTTACTATCGTCCAACGAAGTGTTCCAAGTCCAGTGACGCTAGCAGCTAGCGGTGACTATTTTGTTATTGGAATTGTTAGTTCAAACCAGTAACAAGTTCCATGTGTGGAGAAGACTAAGTCTGATTTCTCCACTGCTCTAAGCAGCGTCTGCGCTGCTATGTTCTGCTCAGCTTCATTCAGCAAAAATAGTCATTATTACAGGAGCAGCTATTACCGAGTCGCAATGAAGTGTGTTCGGCTTGTCCTCGAGGCCCCAAGTGTGCTTGTGCACTAACACCACTGAGAACGTTGTAAGGAGTTATTATCGCCTCATGAGGCAAATTGTACACCTGTGTTTACCGGACGCTGTACAAAGCGGAATCCAGTATTGACCGGACAAATTGTTTTGGACTGAAGTGCTGTTGATGGAACATGCACACCTGGATGAAGCGGAATCCTATCATATCAGCCCGGGGTAATTTCCGCTGCACCAAGTACATGTACATCTGGTTGGGGCAAGATTTACTGTATTATTGTGCCAGCAGAACAATAGTAGAGCACACTGGCATGGCGTTGAAGCGCATCAGGAAAGACCTTGGCGATCTTCAGCAAGAGCCTCTCGTACAATGTTCTGCTGGACCAGTTGATGATGATATGCTGCACTGGCAGGCCGCCATGACGGGTCCGCCGGATACTCCGTATGAAGGTGGGTTGTTCGTCCTGACCATCCAATTTCCAGAGGACTACCCATTCCGTCCACCTAGAGTAAGGTTCAGCACAAGACTATACCACCCTGGAGTAAACTGTGATGGGAGCATGGACCTGGCAATCATGAGCTCATGGATATGGAGTCCGAGGACGACTCTTCGCGATATTCTCGTTAAGATCTACGACATGTTAGCCAATCCAGACGCTTGCCATTACTATAGAGTTGTACCATCTATTGAGAACGAGTACAATCAAGATCGTGTTCAGTTTAACCGGACGGCACGAGAGTGGACCAACAAATACGCAATGCCCATGGGTAAGAATTCAAACCATGGCAATAACACCCTGTAACCATGGTAATAACACCCTGTAACCATGGCAATAACACCCTGTAACCATGGTGATAGCACCCTGTAACCATGGTGATAACACAATCTGCACGCTCACCCTGTAATCATGGTATGTGGAGTGGTTGCGCACAAAGGAAATCCGTAAGATTTCGACCGTCCGGGTTCAAGTAACGGAAGTTGCTACGAAGATCCGTCCAAACGCGACCGAAACAGAGCAGATCTATGAAAATATTTTTCGTAACGCGGAGTACTAAAATGCTGATACTTTACAACTCCCTGTCTTGACCCTCCTCACCCGCGAGTGCGCCGTGTCGACCCACTACGAAAAAGTTCACATTGTGTGCGCAACCTCACGGTTTACGAATATTCGTTAGCTTCTTTCCTTAAAAATACTCGTTACTGCGCTACAGATTTTCGTTGTGCACAACCTCTCTAATAACACAGTCTGGGTAACCATGGTAATAGCACGGTCTGCACACTCACCCTGTAACCATGGGGATAACACAGTCTGCTCACTCGCGCTGACAGTATGATAATAGAGGGGTTGCGCACAACTAGAATCCGAAAGGTCTAGGCCATCCAGGTTCGAGTAACGGAAGTTCAGCCCTCACCAACGCTGTACAAAACGTCACTGGCCCATTTCTCAACGGTCGCGCTAGTCGATCAATCAGCGTACAGCTAACGTACCAAAATTCTCAAACTTACCGCAATTCCTTGGTTCATACGGTGCAGTTTCCAACGATTTTTTATGGACTAACGTCTTCTTTCGATAGATACCAACAGATCGTCCGCTTCGAATTTTTCGATTTGATTGCCGTTTGGCCGAAAATTACCTCCGAAACCGGCCTCCACTCGTTTCACTTCAAGGCTTTCCAGGTGGACGGCATCGCAATTCGGAAGCGGAGAAAGGATAGCCAGTGAAAAAAGAAAAACAACGACGTATTGGTTGTCAAAATCGACCAAGAAATGAATTCAATAGACCCGTTTCCGTGCTGCGCCCTCGCGGCCCGCGCGAGTGCGAAAGGGATCAAAGGGATTCTTTCTCGACAAAACAAACAACAACTACGCGCAGTGCATGCAGGTGCTTTTTGCAGTGCGGTACACTGTCACCACTGCACTGGCTGTACATACAGTGTACCTTAGTAATATCCTGTTCTTTTCCAAGACACGATTGTCGCTAGTGGGAGAACTCAGCCACCTGAAGCTTTCATAAAGGAAGAAGTAGTAGGTGAATGAGTTCGCCAGAAAATGGAACGACAAGAAAATAGATACTGTTGCTTTCGGGCGCTCATGAGACGACGGTAAGATACATGTAGGACTGAAACGATCGAAAGTCTGTCTCGACGCAAAAGAAACTCTTCTAGGAGAAGCTCGATGCGCTGTAGAGTTTGCGGTGTTCTGCTGGAAGAAGACAAGAGAACTAAACTCAGACTACAGCGTGGAGCTGAAGCACGAGCGAAGCAAAAAGCTGAGCGTGTTCGAAGAAATGGGGAAACACAGGAAAATGAGTGGGCGACATGATCTTTAGCTCGAAGCTCGCGCTAAGACACGCAGGGGGAGGGGGGGGGGGGGGGCACGTGCGCCTACGGGTAGCGCCGCCAGCCACCATGTTTTCAAAATGGAGGTCGACGCTTTTGAAATCCGTGTAGACGATGGTGAGGGCTGAAGTTGCTACGAAGATTCGTCCAATGGCGATGGAACGGAGCAGATCTACGAAAAAATAGTTGCATGTGCTAGTAAAATTTTACAGCTCCCTGTCTTGACCTTTGTCGTACCGGAATGCGTACTACGAAAAACTTCACACGTTTACGAATATTCGTTACTCATTTTCTGTAAAATGGCGGGTAATAAAAATAATTTAAAATTTCACAGTTTGCGTCAGACTTGGCTAGAGGCTGAGTTCTCCGCATCAATAGGAACGCCACCGCCCTTCAAGGGTCAAGGCGCAGATGCAGCTCCTAAAACGGTGATATAGTGATGATTCACTGATGAACAATATCAAATGCGCACTCGTATCACAAGCATGACGTGTGCAGAACTATGTGAACTGGGTGACGGTTTGCACGTAATCTCAGGGTCGCTCGTTGACAATTTTTTGTTGGTTTTGTCGTATTTTTCCATTCTTGTTTGGTATACAGGTGTGGCAGTTGCCTCTGGACGTGAGCTTGGGGCTGGCGGGTAGAGCTGTGTTTCCGTCTTTCCGATACTTCTCTTGGTCAGTTATTTCCTATATCTGTGAGTGCGTATGCGTATGTGTGTGTGTGTGTGTGTGTGTGTGTGTGTGTGTGTGTGTGTGTGTGTGCGTGTGTGTGTGTGTGTGTGTGTGTGTGCGTGTGTGTGTGTTCGAATCCCGATTGTGGCCACACGTGTCTCTCTTCTCTTTCTCAGACTCCTCCTGACTTTTCTTTCGTTCTCCTGGGTGGTTACCAACAGCCAGTGCATACCGGAGTACATGAATGTATGTGGTGTGATGTGTGTGCGGGAAAAAAAATGAAAAACAGCAAAGAGAAGGGATTCATTGGCCAGAAAAAGCCACTTCATAGCTGTGTGGTGTAGACCAGGCTAAATAGTGGCGGTCAATTCTTCAGCCTTGCAAGCTGTTGAATGGTGCAATCCCAGCACAAGTTGCTATGGCGTCTGTGGTAGCATCGCTATCATGGCCTCCGGAGATGGGCGTCAAATCGTCAATGGTGCGTGTGTGTGTGTGTGTGTGTGCGCGCGTGTGTGTGTGTGTGTTTCAAGGTACCGGTCCATCTAGTGTCTGCTTCTATCAAAGCAGCATGCTGTCTATACTGGTTACCCAAGCAAGTGTAGGGTGTGCATAGGTCTTGTCCGTTTTATGCCGATGTACTCCGTGTTCTGTAGACCAGGTGTGCATTGGTGGTCGATTCACATGGCTTCGCAGGTTGTGTGGATTGGACAGTCATCTGGTGTAGACCAGGTGTGCATTGGTGGTCGATTCACATGGCTTCGCAGGTTGTGTGGATTGGACAGTCATCTGGTGTAGACCAGGTGTGCATTGGTGGTTGATTCACATGGCTTCGCAGGTTTTGTGGATTGGACAGTTATCTGGTGCAAGTCCTGATCTGTCTCATTCAGATCTTGTCCGCTATCGTTGCTATAAGAAAAAATCTAAGGGTGCACATCCAGTGCATTTTCAGATGTGCATGCTTCTCTTGCGACGGACGATACATGGTACATGGTGTATGGTGTGTGTGTGTGTGTTTGTCTTCCGTGACGCTGTCGACGCTATTGTCCAGTCCCACATGGAGCCTGTGGCGAAGCCCCTCATCTGTGGTACTTGTGCACGCAGTTTTCGTCGGCCACAGGATAGTGTGAGGCACAAATGTAACGCTGTTTGCGCAGCCCGCGTGCGCTGAGTCTGGCGCTCCCCGCCATGTGTACGACACGTCTCCTGGTCTGCCCCGTATGGGGCCACATAGCCAGTCATGACAGTAGAAGAAGGAAGGAGGGAAGGTGTGTGCGTGTGTGTGTGCGGACGTGTTGTACGTACGGGCCTGCAGTCATGACATGACAGACTTGCTGTCGTCACACATGACCGATCACATGACTGATGTCGTTAGCAACCAACAACTTTAGGGCATGTACATGTAGCTGTGGGTGGCGGGCATCGTCACCCAACCATAGAAAGAGAGCGCGCGCGCGCGCGCGAGAGAGAGAGAGAGAGAGAGAGAGAGAGAGAGAGAGAGAGTGCGTGTGTGTGAGGGGGGGGGGGGGTGCGCTCGCGTCCTGAGCTGGATATCTTGTTCTTGAAAGTATGCAATTTTCGTCACTTTGTTGTGTCAGGTGCGCCCAATGCATCAATGTGGCTTCAAATGCTCAGCTTTGTGTTGTGTTATCAGGGACGTGTAGCAACACGAATGCAAATCTTGTTTGGAGACAAAAAAAGTCTTAGAGGTTTAGAAGCGAGAGCTGCACTTTTGTCGATTAAACCCTTTCTGTGCCATACATTGAAATTTATGCACAGTACAGTGAAATCTCGTTAGGAAGAACACTCGGGAGAATGAAGTTGAAGATGCCACTGAAACTGTACTTATGGTTGATAAATATGGTGGTAAAGACACACCTGGCAATGTGGCGGTAAATACACGCCTGCCCACACACGCTCTCCATGCTGCAAAGTTCTGGCACAGAGCTCTCCTTCTCACCACCACCACCATCAGTTCGCGCTTGGCGCCTAGTCGATGCATGGTTGGCGGTATTCGACATAGCAGGCTGGTACATCAAGTAGCGCATGGCACATAGAAGATGACACAGCAGTGTCATAGCTTGATTGCGACGTACCTTTCGTCCCCGCTGGACTCATAAGGCAATCTTCTTCTTGGATGTCTTCATACGGAGCTTGACTCACAGGGTTGTGTAGGAGGGGGGGGGGGGGGGGGCTGTTGTTGCAGAGACTTGGCAAAACTCCATACTAGTGTTGGCTAGTGTTGCCGAGACTCCACTTGGTGACGGGGGGGGGGGGGGGGGGGGAGAAAGGATTCTGTTGCGGAGACTTCACCTCACTCCACAGGCAAGGGGCAGGGGGGAGATTAATTAACAACTTGATTTGTGCTTACTTGGATCGAATCTCACACAACTATAGCTCCTTATTGTTGTTGTTCTCCTTCTCTCTCCCTTTGTCTGTCTTAGTTTGTCTTTCAATTTCTCTCTGTCCCTTTGTCTCCGTATCTCTGCCCTGTAGATCGAAGAGAGTTCCTGTATGTCAGCTATATGCCCAGCGGTCATCCATAGCTCTGCAGTCTGCATGCAGGTGAGTTGAAGCTCGCCGTTCAGCGTGAGAGTCTACTGACTTTTGACCCAGCACGTTGTCTGGAGGACATACGCGCCACAGAAGGCAAGTTGGGAGACAACTATGAGTTGTAGTTTCTTGTACAAACATCACGTCTAATCGGGTTCAGTGAGCTCTTCAAGGCTATTGCAAAGGCATTAAACATGGCTGGTGAAGGGGGTGCATTTCATCAAGACAGTGATTCCCGGGGACGAATAATTGCAGCATTTGTACATCTACGAGCTGCACTTTCTCACCGGCTGACTCAACTGCTCGCAGTGCTTCCACCATGGCTGCAGCCGCATGACGCAAATCGCACCCGATATCATCTCGATGCGACCACTGGCCACAGTCATCAGCTAAGACACTCCCTACAGCATCAAGCAGCCTATTCTCCGCAGTTAGTTGTATCGTGCCACGCAGCAATGGAACTCTTTTTTTCTTCCTTTTTTTGCAATGATCACAGCTCACAGGCAAACCTCTGCCGCCATCCTTACCAGAGACCGTCTCAATTCACAAACAATTTCAGAACGTTGAATACCACATGAACGAACACCTTCTCCGATTGGAGACGGGCCATGTACATACTGCTTGTCGATCCACCCACATTCTGGTGCGCCGTCAAATTTTTGCCATTTCACGTTTCAGTTTTTCCTCCCGACTCCATCTCTATATGCGTATATGATCGATAGAGACAGCCCTTACTTCTACGAATGGACTTTCTTACTTTCGTACTCAACTGTTCTAATAAGTTGTGTTGGCTTTGGTGTGTGTAATACGGCTGCGGATCTGAGACCTGTGGTTTTGGGAGCTCATTATGCCTATCACTATTAATTTTAACCCGCTCTTGTTCGTTTACGGAAGTCTTGAGTGCACCTATACTTTATTTTACTACTGTCGTGGACAGGGAACTCCAGTCAAACGATCGGGGCCGGCACCCTCAGTGTGTAGAGAGCGTTGCAAACTTGCATGCAGTGCACAATCATGTTGACCGATGTGACCAGCGTGCTGCAGCGCATAAAGGCATGTACATTGTATGTGTGTACAGCTTACCCATGGCTGCATGGGCAGCGCCCTGGGGCCGCTAGACGTGCGACCGGATTTCCATGTCCACTGCAGTGGTAGTGTTCTTGGTTTGCTATCTCCATGTACACATAGGCCTCTTCAACAGCTGTTCGTGAGTTATATATTTATAACCAGCTGTTTGTGAGTTATATATTTATAACCAGCTGTTTGTGAGTTATATATTTATAACCAGAGCTGATCACTTACATGTATGTATGCCTGACATCATGCGCTTATCGGTTTGTGTGTGTGTGTGGGGGGGGGGGGGGGGGAGGTGGTGTGTGTGTGTGTGTGTGTCAGCTGATTTGGATTTGGAACTGCTACCATAGGACTCTTCTACCTGAAAGTACGGTTGGTGGATGGTCGTGGTCCAGAACTTCAATGTCCGGACGATCAACGTCCGGATAACTGATGCATAGATTATTGATAGTCTGGATAATCGATATCTCCTAGATCAATTCTGAGGATAGTGAATTTGTCCGGATTGTGAACACTCTGCTGAATCGTGTGTAACGTTAGCTCATGTCGTCATGCAGGCTCTAAGCCATGCCTTGCCCTACCATTTTCATGTACAGTAGAACCTGTGACTAACCACCACTCCTTGGGGCCAGGTTGTTTGATCTGAAATAAGAATGGCATTGCGCAAGTCCTGGGAAATGATGTAATAACCTACGTGGAGATAATAATTTTAATATAGCTATGAATAGGATGAAGGCCGCAGACATCACGCAACTACGTTACTTGTTTGACATGTATTACTGAGTTATTAACTACACAGTAATACATGTCAAACAAGTAACGTAGTTGCGTGATGTCTGCGGCCTTCATCCTATTCATAGCTATATTAAAGGGGAAGTTAAGGCAAAAATTAAAATTTCACCAGTTGTCGTCTTCGGGGTGCTGAGTCGAATGGTCGTGGTCCGAGGAAGCTGAGACGCTCCCTTCCTACTTGAATCCCAATCGAACTCGCGCACTTCCACCGAAACTGGGTGACTGCGCCCTACTAGATGGGGATTTGTATGCAAAATGTCACTAAAAGCGCCATTTCGTTCTTATAAAAGCACGGATGACCGCGATTGGCCCATATGTTGTAGTCTTTTGGACGCTGAGTCGACTGGGTTTGGTCTGAAAAGGCTGCGATGCGGCGTTCCTCCTTTATTCCCAATCGAACATGGGTGAAGAAGCGGTCACGTGCTCCTGCGTACACCAGTCACCTGGTCACCGTGCCTGCAGGGTACAACTTACTAGCCTGTTTGACCTTTTTTGGGTGCAGTCCTGTCACTCGAGTTGAACTCGAGTTGAACCTTGGTGTGAAAGTTGTCACCTGCTGGCGTGGTGACCAGGTGATTTGGGCACCCAGGACCACGTGACCGCTTCTTCAACCATGTTCGATTGGGAATAAAGGAGGAACGCTGCATCGCAGCCTTTTCGGACCAAAACCAGTCGACTCAGCGTCCAAAAGACTACTACATATGGGCCAATCGCGGTCATCCGTGCTTTTATAAGAACGAAATGGCGCTTTTAGTGACATTTTGCATACAAATCCCCATCTCGTAGGGCGCAGTCACCCAGTTTCGGTGGAAGTGCGCGAGTTCGATTGGGATTCAAGCAGGAAGGGAGCGTCTCAGCTTCCTCGGACCAAGACCATTCGACTCAGCACCCCGAAGACTACAACTGGTGAAATTTTAATTTTTGCCTTAACTTCCCCTTTAAAATGATGTAATAGCTGCATTTTGACATACTGATTGCCATTGAGATCCGATCATGTGAGTCAAGTCATGTCTGTCCGCTG